>NC_039247.1:30730891-31030891 GCF_003368295.1 Carassius auratus
AATAAACTCCATCCACTGGTCCCTTAATGCTGTTTCTCTTTTGGTAATCTGTGCAGGGTTGTCTTGCCCTGGCAACCAAAAACACACTTCTTTTGTGACATTTGGCGACGCTCTCGCTCTGATCAGTGAAGTCTGTTGTGCTCTCAGTGCTCTGCTATACGGGAGCGTGCGCTCTTCCGGCAGAAGTGCCTCAGGACCCATATAAGGAAATTCCGCTCCATCTAACGTCACACAGAGCCATACTCGAAAAAAACTTTCCGAAACTTGTGACAAACCGGAAGAGGTATTTTTGGAACAGAAATACTCCTTCAAATGTACAACTTAATTTTTGAAACTTTGTCCATGTTTAGCATGGGAATCCAACTCTTTAACAGTGTAAAAAACTCAGTATGCATGAAATAGCATTTCACCCCCCCTTTAAATCCACCCTTGTGGATTGTTCATATTCACTACCCTTTCGAGTTGTTCGGGATGAAAACATCCACTCAATTAAACTACTGTAAAAATGTATCAGAATCATATATTTTTTTTGGCATAAATCTGTTAACCAACTTCAGTCCTGATCAAAACTACCAGAGGTAAAAAAAAATGTAATTTTACAGTTGATCACTAGGTGGGACCAATAATCCTTTAGATAGGCCTGTGCAAAAAAGGCTTAGTTTCTGGCTTGTATATGGAGTATAACAGCAAATTATAGTGTTTGTGTGTGTGAGAGATTCTTGATTGTTGGTGGTTTTCCCTGTTGGGAAGAGGTAACATTTGTTATTTTTACAGTTGATCACTAGGCAGGAACATTAACCATTTAGATAGGCCTGTGCAAAAAAAGCTTAGTTTCTGACTTGTATATGAAGCTATAGATTTATGCAAAAAAAAAAAAAATTAAAATATTTATCTGTTACATTTTTACAGCAGTTTAATTTAGTTAATGTTTTCATCCACGAACATCTCGAAAGGGTAGTGAATTTGGCCACAATGTACCGTTGAGTTTTTGAAAAATTTCAAAATAAGATTTGTCACCAAAAATCATTCCATTAGCTCAAACACAGAGAAAGTTGTGGCCAAAATAAGACTCAACTCTACCCCCTAGTGGACGAAAACGTCCCCAACGACCCACAAGGGTTAAGTAAATGTGTCTTGATAAATTAATCTTTAGACATTTTAACTTCAAAACAAGAGAACAAAAAAGTAAGGTACTGTGAGCAGAGGTATCTAAGTTTTTGTTTTTGTAAAATTAATGTGAAAAGTAATAAAGATTTATAGGAGGTTGTATTTTCAGACTTTTAAGTGTTGCTAATATTAATCAACTAAACACTTTGCCTTAGAAAGTCTTACATGTACCTTCATCAAACCTGCAGAAACCCTTTGTATATGTAATGTGTGTGTGTGTTTTGTTTTTAATGTAGGGTTGTATACCCACCATGGCCAGAGCAGTCGTTGTGAACGCAGCCCAACTAGCCTCATATTCCCAGTCCAAACAAGCACTGTTGGACTCTGGTATCAACCTTCTTCTGTCTTCTCAGTCACAAACCTGTACTGTCTGCTCTCTAGGCAGTCTAGCTATAGCACATATATGTTATGTACCGTGTTACTTGCAGACGTTTCACTGAGTGTGTGTTGTTCTGAATGAGTGAGTAGTGAACTGAGGTCAAACTGAAATCTTGTGTGTGTGTGTGTACAGGTTATTTCAGAGATGATATCTTGTGTCACTTCTGTGCTAGTATGATCAGTGGACTGGTCACCACTGCTGCCTCCATGCCCGTGGACATCGTTAAGACCAGGTACACTCAGTTTTAACTCTTGTGATTTATTACTAGACATAGGGTGGTGTGATGATATATCAATGTGATGATCCAACCCTCTACACTGTGAGTAAATCACTCGCATATGCAACTGAATCTTCACTCTAGCGTTTGAATGATGTGTAGTATTAGCCAATGGTTAATAAATGATCAGATTTTAGTTTGAGTATAAATTAAGCACAGATATATATTAATTCGCCGAACACTGATTGAGTGCTTGAGTTTCACTCTCCATCATGCGATCTGTGATATTTTTCAGTTCATCTCAATGGATGCACAGCGCACCTGTGTTTGTGTATTTGGTGTACCTTAAACTCTAGTGTGAAGACGCACAACTTCAAAGTGAGAAAGACAGAGAGCGAGCGAGCCTTACATATCATGCGGAGTTGACGCGTTACATGTAAACGATGGTCTTTGTTGTATTTTTCTGTCAATTAACGGAGGTCCTTTTGGATTTTTTCTTTCTTTCAGTTTTAAAAAACAGCCGGGTTTTCTGGTAGTGGGCAGAACTAATGCGCAAACGACAATCTCTTTGGCTGATGCTCACGTGTTATCATCCCTGTTTTGATTTCAGCAAATCAGTTCCTGTGAATGGACACTGTCTGATTAATATTCATGAATCATCATTAGTGCATGTTTTACTGTTGTTATGAGTAGAATTCGGATTATTAAACACTGAATGACAAACAAAGCACCACCACCAGTCCTAAATTCAGTTTGTCTGTGCATTCATACATGGTTATGAATTATAATTACTAAAGTTCTATCATTAAATAGTACTTGATTATCCAGATATCATATTGTAATGGTTAACTGACTGATGTTAAGTATGTGCTTTCAGTTATTTAAAAAGCTGTGCCATTTTAAAAACATATACAGTATTATACAGTGTGTGTGTGTGTGTGTATGTATGTATGTGTATGTATATATATATATATATATATATATATATATATATATATCTCTCTCTCTCTGTCTGGCGAGTAAACTAAAAACTTGACTAGCCAATGGCGATTCAGTTGCCAAGAGGGTTGTGATCTATGTGATTTAGGTTGTGAAGTAAATATTAGGGCTATTTTATTAATCGAGTAATCAGTTGACTATTCTACTGAGCGTCGAAAAGCATCGTCAGAATAGTCCATCTGCCATCAGTGGTTCAACAGTAACATTATGAAACCACGAGAATACTTTTTGTACACGAATAAAACTAAAATAACAACATTATTCAACAATTCCTTTGTAAACAGATTCTGTAGAAATTGTGTTGAATATTTAATGCTGACATATATCTCCTTCTTTCAAAAGAATCCAGAACATGAGAATGATCGATGGGAAGCCGGAGTACAGGAATGGTTTGGTAAGTTTTCATCTCACTCATACTCGATCTCTCACCAAGCAAATACAGCAGTAACTAAAGCGGGTGTAGACCTATTGTAGGAGACTCCCAAAACAATATTAGGAACCTTAAAATGACATAATAGGGGCACTTTAACTGATGTAACATAAAATAAAAAATAATAGTTTTCATGAGCTGTATGCCAAAATCATCAGTATTAAAACAATAAAAGACCTGAAATATTTCAGTTGGTGTGCAATGAATCTAAAATATATGAAAGTTTAATTTTTATCATTACATTATGGAAAATAATGAACTTTATCACAATATGCTAATTTTTTGAGAAGGACCTGCATATATATTAGCTTTTATAGTATCAATAAAGACTCTTAACATATAAATATACACGGCTTTGGATGGTGTCTCTCTGTCACAGAAGGTGTAATAATTAAATGTCCTCTCTTATTGCTGTTGTTAATGGTTTAGTGGTAAAGACCATGACTTTGACTCGCTCTCCTCTTGTTCTCTCTCTCTCTGACCCTGTCTGTAGGATGTGTTGGTGAAGGTCATCAGGAAGGAAGGATTCTTCAGTCTGTGGAAGGGTTTTACTCCGTATTACGCTCGTCTCGGGCCACACACAGTTCTCACCTTCATCTTCCTGGAGCAGATGAACAGATTCTACAAGATCTATTTCCTTGACTCCTAGATTCCCCCTTGAGCTCGTCACTGGTGGACGCTGCGGGCCATGTTTCCACATGTTTCTCTCCCACACTTCTGTTTTTGATGGTTGCTAAATGACCAGTGTACTAGCTGGGTTAGTATCTCAACTCTTATGTTACACAGACTGATTCTCTAAACTGTAAAGTGCATTGAAAGAAGGGGTCATCACATTTGGTGATGTTTGCTAACGGTGAACAGAGCACAATTAATTGGAAAGTGTGTTGTAATAAAGATAATGTGGTGTGATAATGCCAATACCACACCTGACAGCGTGTTGTGATGTATTAAATGATGTAACGAGGTATTTGAGAATACATTTCGTGGTCTGAGGAGCTAGACACAACTGGATATTTCCTTCTTAGTGTGTGAGGTGTGTTATATTCCTTTTCATTGAAGAGCAGTGTCAAACAGAGCCCAGCTTTTTATACAAAACAAAATGCCGCGTTTGTGGCTTTCATCAAGAAGCCATTTAAAAAAAAAAATCTGTCATTGTGGTGTTTCTCATTTGCTTGCTCTGCAGGAATGACGAACAAACACAACTTCTGCAATCTGACTAAAACCAGTCCATTAAATGAAACCTGAGGTAACCTGAAGACATGAGCATTCAGCTGTTAAAGCTGTAGTGCTGGGTTTGACTCCTATGCACCAGTAGCAAAGTGATAATTGGTCAAATATTACCAATATATAAAACAATCCTGAAAATATGAGAATAAATGACAATTCTAGAAAAAGTATGAATCACAAATTATCAATACACATAATACCATCACATACAACGCAGCTCTGTGAGAGTTGTATTATGGTCGATTACTAATTTACGAAACTGAGCTGGTGTCACGGCTGTAGAGGTCATATAACTAATGCTTTACTGAATCCAGAGTGATGATCAAAGCTGTGCGGCATCTGCTTTGCTTTTATTTATTTAATTTGATTTTTTAGCGTATTGTTTCTTTATATTCGAACGGCGGATTAAACCAGTGACGTCACTGCGTTTGGACCACATTACCCATAATGCCAAGCGAGCTTCCGGCGAAAAATTAGACAGTCCAAAGATGGCGGACCTCCTGGGCTCGATCCTGAGCTCGATGGAAAAGCCTCCGACGGCTCACAACCAAGAAAGCCGACGGAAAGCTAAAGGTAGAAAAGATTTTAACCCTACGAATGCGCTTGCTCACAGTGTAGAAGGCGAACCCGAGCTTGTTCGTAGATTTCCGAGAGAAACCTGAGAAATATCCGAGTGCCCTCTGCGACACTAACTGTGATCAAACAACCAATCAGCGCCCGAGAAACGATCGCTGTGCGTGCACGCGTCACCGCTACGCACGTCTGCCGTTGAAAACACGGGCTACAGCAAAAACCGAAAGCTAAAAATAAATTAAAATTTTCTTCCGATTATATTGTGTTTTTTAACGTCTACACATGCTCCTCTTACAATAATGCAAAAATAGTAATTATTGTACATTGTGAGATAAATTAATGTGCGCATGCTCAGTATTTTTTTTTTTGCTCTATCCCTATCTAGCAAGTTGGTTTGTTTATACATTAGATTTACTAAATTGCCTCACAAATAGTCCAAAAATATGCGTTGTGTTAAAATACACAATGAGGAAGATCCCAGACATAAACAATGACAGTATTTAATACATTTATCACTGACAGTTCACACATACATGTGGTGCATATTGAATGATATATTGTGATTAATCAACGTGCAGAACAAGCAGCCAGAATGAAGAAGATGGAGGAGGACGAGAGGAGGAAGAAGGCAGAGTTTAGGAAGAAGGTATAGCATGCTCTCTCACATCTGTGTCTCATGAGCTGGATCCTGTGATCCACTGAGTGTGTATGTGTTTCTCATCAGATGGAGAAGGAGGTGTCTGACTTCATTCAGGACAGCACCCTGCAGAAGAAGACCTATGAGCCCATGAGCAAGATCAAGAGAAGCATTCTGTGAGCTCAGCACACTGTTATCCTCCGACTTTACATTCACTTTCACTTTTAGAATCTGTGTGTTTCATTCTGATTTTGGGGGGGGGGGTTTTGTTGTTGTTTTTTTTTTACTTTTTTTTGTGACTTATTATTTTAGTTGTAATTATATTGGTACTTTTTTTTTATTTACTTTTTTTAATTTTATTTGTAATTTTTGGTACTTTTTTAGTAATTTTAAAGTTTAATTTTAATTATTTTAGTACTTTTTTAGATACTGTTTTAATTTTAGTTGTAATTATTTTGGTACTTTTTTAGTAAATTATTTTATTTTAGTTATAATTTAGTACTTTTTTAGTCATTTTTTTGCCTTTGCAACTAGCTTAAAGAAACTTTATTTTATTAGTTTTTTATTTTTTTTATTGCAAGTAATGTAAAGGTTTTTAATGGTTTTAGTTCTAGTTAACTGTAGCCTTGCGTGATGCAAGTTGATATTTATCCAGTTTAGTTTTTTATATAAACTTGAAAAAAAAAAAGAAACAAACAAACAAATATTTGAAATGTTGCCTTGGTAACTAAATGGAATAAAATCAGTTTAAGCTGAAGAACAAAATAAAGTTTACTAAAAATGAATTGAGGCTAAATGGAAACAAAATTTTAAAAAATGACAAAGTAACATACAATTGTTAAAATGTAAAATCTAAAAACAAAGCTATTCAAACAATTAATGAACACTGTAAAATAATCCTGAAATAGCAGTATGCCCCAGGGATTTGTTTCGTGGCGTGGAAATGTCTCCACATTAACAGACTCTTGGATGTATTCTGAGGAGTGTGTGCTGTGAACTTGACACATTTACATCCGTGTCTCTCAGGCATGATGTGGCCGAGGTGGCTGGCCTCACGTCCTTTTCCTTCGGTGAAGATGAAGAGAGCAGATACGTCATGCTGTTTAAACGGGTAAGTGTGTATATATATATATATATATATATATATATACTGTTTTAGTTTAATAATAATCTATAATATTTCCATAATACAACATTAAAGGGTTAGTTCATCCAAAAAAAATGAAGTTTCTGTGATCATTTATGGTAATGAAGGAGTTTGCGCCATCGGATGAAGAACTGGAGGCTTATCGGAAAGGTGAGGAGTGGGACCCGCAGAAGGCTGAGGAGCGGCGACGGAGGAAGGTGAGATCCTCCTGAATACTGTTCACCGTCCTGCAGAGTCTGTCTGCGTGTTGAAGTGTGTGAGACTGATTCACTGCTGGCTCTTCAGGAACAGGCTGCTCTGGAGACTGAGGAGGACAGTCGCTCTCAGAAGAGGCCTGCGTCGCCCAGCTCAAACTACAGAGACAAATACAGCCATCTGATTGGAACATCTGCTGCTAAAGACGCCGCCCACACGCTTCAGGCCAACCAATCATACGGCTGTGGTGAGTGCAGTTACACAAACTGGACTCTAAGTAAAAAGTCAAAGCGAGGAAAAAAAAACTTTAGTTTTTTGCAACAGGATCGTGAAACTGTTTATTTCAGATTTAGAAAGTTCAAAAACGCTAAATATAAATATATAAATAAAAGCCCAAAAAAACAAGATTACTAAAAAATCAATTAAATTGAAAACTGGACTGAAAAAATAAAAAGGTAATTCAAAATATAGTAAAATAACCACAGTTTAAGTGTAATAATAATAATAAATAAAAATATTATATATATTTAAAAAAAAAAAAGATTTAATCCCAAATCATGACTATTTCTTCCACTAATACGCTGTAGGTCATTAGCAAAATGTGATTTAATGTAATTTAATTGATGTGCTGTTACAGGAAATATTTTAGACCGCCGTTTAGAGCACATCCAATCACTTTTTTGAGCCAGAATCAGAGAGAAAAGTTTATTCAAGAGAACGAACATCTTGCAGCCCTAACATGAGCGAGAGATCGACACAAAACATTTAGTAAATTAATAATTATAAAGCAGTGTTGATTCTGTATCTTCCAGATATGAATTCTGTGTAACATTGTAGATGTCAGATATATATATCATTATTCTTTATTTAGGCTTTATTTAGTCAATTATAATCAGGTTTGTGTCAGAAAAGTACACAAGTATTAGGTTAACTGATGTTATGTGATGTGCACGAGGCTCAAAATCATCTGTGCTTCTCTTAACCAATCTTAATAGCAGCTGTTAATGCCATCCCCAATACAATATCTCCTGTAGACTTGCTTTTGTGACAGTGCAGTATCCAGATTGACTGTTGTCTGGTTGTTACAGTCCCTGTGGCCAATAAGAGAGACACGCGCTCCATCGAGGAAGCCATGAACGAGATCCGAGCCAAGAAAAGGCAGAAGAAAGGCGAGGAGGACGGCGCTGGCAGCAGTGTGTGATCAGATGTTATACAGAGGAGCGATGGAGCAGCAAGCTTCAGATGAACGGCGGGGTTCAGGAAGTGTCAGGCACATAAAGGCAGTGCAGAGCTGCTTTCATATTACTGTCCCAAATCATCTGTTTTTAGGATAAACCCAAACATGTGGTGTGTAATGTTGCAAGTCCCCTGTGTTTTGTCATGATGCTCTTTTTAAAGTTAGGAATGGTTTTAGGATCGTTTTCTGGAGAGAGTCCTATTTATTGCCTGGACATAACTGTGTTTGTCTGACTCGAGGCCATGTCATGTTAATTTTAAGTCATGAAACAGAAACAGTGTGTGCTTGAACTAGGAGCTGTTTCTTCTTACTGTTTACTTGCTTTGTTTTAAAATAAATTTGGTTGAGGACTGTTTTTAAGTGATCTTGTTCTTTTATGTACAGTAGAGCTGTTGTATTGTGTGAGTCTCACCTACATCTAACATCCATTTAGACCTGTGTTTAAACTATTGTGTCTGTTTATATGGACTAGATTGAATCGAACGTGATGTTAGATGGGATTTTAGTCCGTTATAATGACACACAAAAAATATATATTATTTTAAAATAAAGATTCAGAATCAGTTCTGCTGAGAACAAACCCTATTCACAGTCTCTGTAGTGATTGATGCAGTTATTTACCCTTATTGTGTTTTTGGAAGACAAATTGGGCAAATAAAACTGTGTTGTGTCATAAATATAATTTACATCATTTTATCATTTTCTTAACATTCTTTCTTAATTCTTTCAACATTTGTTTTTATAACAATACACCATACTTTCACCCAAAATGAAAAATTAAAAAGTTTAAATGGGTAAATAAATATTTGTTATACTTAATTTTCTTTTCTGGCATAATTGTTAAAACACTAGACATTATCGTTGTTGTTAAAACTTTTGGCATGCTTATTCTGTGCATTTTGAACAAGTTTTGTGTAAAATCATATTTATTTTTCCATCAAAAGTGTGCTTTCACTTTAATTGAGCGTGAGTAGCAAAGCAAACATAGACCGGATGCCGAAACCCCCGCTTCACTGCTGTTCACGCGACGCTCCGGCTTCACGCTCACGCGCTGCTCCTGGTCCCGGTGTGAATGCACTCATTTATTAACATGGACGCCGAAAAAATACGCGCTGCTCGCGCGCCGCTCACGCTTGCGGTGTGAAACAGGGGTAACAGTTTTTACCTAACAACTAAATAATAAATAATGTAATTATATTTTAATAATAAATAAAAATAATAGAAGATATAATATAATTAGAATAGAGTGCAAGTGTTAGAGGGTCAAATTATTATTATAAATTTAACCTTTAACCTGGTTTTATAATTGTATTTTTTGTTTATATTATTATATTTATTATTATTTTTATTACAACCTCTCGCTCATCTGTCTCGCGATAACTGCAACTGCGCACTTCACGAGATCCCGTTGGCCTCGCGGTATTGTAAACAAACGTGTGATCGTAGTTCCACCAAGGGCTGGATCGGACAAGCTCCTCGAGAGAAACCGACTCGGATCAATGAGCTGTAAGCGTCGAGAGAGCGTTTTCGGGAGAAAAGGCGCCGTGTTTCATCGATTTGATCGGAATCACAGTGAAGTCTCGAGTGAGTGAGAGATCAGCTGGATCGAGTGATTAGCCGCTAGCGCTAACATACAGAGGAAACAACAGTCCTCTGAAACTACACTTCAAAAACGGTACTGTGTGTGTGTGTGTGTGTGTGTGTGTGTGTGTGTGTGTGTGTGTGTGAGTGTGTGTGTGTGTGTGTGTGTGTGTGTGTGTGTGTGTGTGTGTGTGTGTGTGTGTGTGTGTGTGTGTGTCAGTTAACAATTGGCGGCAGAAATGGGCTTAGGAAGTTGTAATTGTATTTTGTGGATATAACGTTATATAGCAATAACGTTTGTTCAGACTTCAGATTTGTTTTACTGTTTCCTGTAATCATCCAGGGCTATCGAAAAGCGTAACATAGTAACGTTATCTACTAATGTATGTTAGGCCTTGTTTCTTGTTGAAAACCTCTTGGCACTGTACTCTTTGCGTGTGTTTTGATACTCGGGATGGCAAGCACTTGTGAAATAGCCGGATATGTTTGAGTAACACAGTCAAAGAAACGGAACTATAAACACATTTATGTAAAGATGACGACAATAAAACATTAGCGACACGTCGTGTGAAGGGTTAATGAGGTGCAGTTTCATACGTCCCAACATCTGAGAAGTGTGACGTCACTGTCCGGGAATGTTAGCGCATCATAATTAATGTTTTAAACTGAGGAGTTAGTTTTGAGGTCTGAAACCCGCAGTATGTCTTTATTGTGGAGTGACCTCTGAGATGTGTGAACATCAAGAGCATTTGATTCTTGTCTTCATGAAGTGACAATCACAGTTCATCTCTAAAATCTCAGCCTTGATGATGAGGAACCAGAACTTCCTGCTCTTCATCTGATCCAGCAGCTCCCGAACACGTGGGATGACTCTCAGACACTGCTTGTGTCGCATGTCCTGTCCCATTTCTTTATGAATTAAACCCTGTCACAGTAGATCATTCAGCTGCTGTCAAACCTTCACAGATCTGAACGAGAGACACTTGTCTCAAGCAGTTTCACTTCCTCACAGTTTGTTGATGACGCGTGGAAACCACAGATTCCTCACAGAGCCTTTCATTCCTGGGGTTAATCATTCATTGAAGATGAGTAAAGTGCAGGTCTCAGAACGGCTTGATGACATCAGATCAGGAGTGGCTTTCTTCTAAGGACGTTTTTAAGCAATAAAGCACAGAAGAAGATCAAGGAAATCATCTCAGAGCACTACTTGCTGAAAGGACCTCCGTTTAATAATCCAGAAGGTGCTCTTTGGTTGGGTTCAAACTTGTGTCTATAGAAAATAATAAGACAAGGCACTTCTTCCGGCTCCAAAATATTAAAAATACCTTTGCTTCTTATTTTCTACAGACCGAAGAAGATAATTTGAAAGATTAAAAACATTAAATGTGCTTTTAAAGCATATTAAAGCTATTAAAACTGCTTTGGGCAGGTCATTGAAATAAAAAATTCTCCTTATCTGTTTTCTAAATGCATCTGTGCCATTTTTTATTTTTATAAAAATTGTTTTAATGTTTTTATATTCTGGTGAAATTGATGCCTGCTGGATTTCTGCTTAAACCCACAAAAGTATTGCAAGATGAGTGCCACGCCCACTTTTCACAAGCCAATCAACATCCACATCCCTCCCTACATATATTTCACTTAGATGTACGTCACAATATGGAAAAAAAGAGAGCGATCTGGTGCTACTTTTGTCCTGTGGCAACTTTAAAAGTAGCTCACCGCAGTGCTGTAACTCACACAAATGAAATCATTCATAATTAACATTTGTGTGTGTGTGTGTGTGTTAGCACATGACCGATCCACTCACAGAGCCTTCATCCTGAGGGGAGAGGGTTATGTGCTTTCTTAGAAACCAGTTATTTTAAAGCTAAAGCATGATTGCTGTGTTCAGGCCTGCTTCTCTCTGTAGACCAGGTCAGACTGGAGATGTTTGATGGTGAAGGTGTTGAACTCGTGTGTCTGTGCAGGTCTCCGTCGCTCTGGTTCAGGATGGTGTCTGTGGAGAGCGTGTCCGTCCTAGTCTTCTTCTGCACTGTGGCGCCGTCTCCTGGTCAGGCGTATATATATGCTGTAAGTGTCTGGTTTTAGGCGTTTTCTAGATGTTTTTATGATATCGAGCAGCATTCGGTGTGTATTTAATGAAGTGGGGTTGATTGCTGTATAATGCCTCTTCTCTCTTCTGTGCAGCATTACAATAACATGACCTCCATGCTGTTCGAGGATCTGCCCGCTCTCTTCGGCTCTCCTCTGCCAAAAGATGGACTTGAGGTAATGAATCTCTACTCCTGGACATTAATACTGTGACTGAGTAGGAGTGACTGACTTCTCTTTCCTTCTCTCTCTCTCTCTCTCTCTCTCTCTCTCTCTGTTTCTCTCTCGCTCTGTCTCTCAATTCAATTAATTATGTGCTTTATTGGCATGACAATTATTACAATGTATTGACAAAGCATAGTGTTTACACTGAATCTAGAACATATATATATATATATATATATATGCAACAACAACATGTATGTATATACATTAAAGAAAGTAGAACAGTGTGGGCTCATCGCTGATTTGTCGACTCCTCCCTCTTTTTGTGACAGGCATCAATGTATCTGTCGTCTTTCACTGCACGCAGATATTCTGCAGTTGTGTAGTCTCTGTTTAGGGCCAAATAGCATTCAAGTTTTAGTTTTTCTGTTGTCTCAGTCCAGTAAGTTGTGCTTTTACAATTTGTTTGGGCTGAACTGTGTGAATGGGTATTTCAGAGTCTGGCTGGTGTTAGTTGTGATAGTTTGCTTCTGCAGCTTCAGGATCATCTGAATCAGGGGATTTTTTCAGGGTTCACTTCATGGTGTTTAAGGGCTTTAAACTGGTAAGAGTTGGGGTCGCTCATTTCTAGGTGTTCCAGAATGTGATGGCTGGTTTCTCACTGTGCATTAGTAGAGGGTATTGGCCTAATTCTGCGCTGCATGTGTTGTTCGTAGTGTTCCTCTGGACTCTGAGGAGACTCTTACAGAACTCAGCATGCAGGGCTTCAGTCAGAGTTTTGTCCCATTTTTCAAAATTGGTGATTCAGGAGAGGACCCCACACCTCACTGCCATATAAAGCAGTAGGTTCAGTGACTGATGGGAATATTTTGAGCCAGATTCGAATCGGTATTTCAATTTGTAGAGATTTTGCAAGCAGATATTCTGGTTTTGTTTTGGTTGATGTATTTGTGGATCAGGGTGAAGATGTGGTCTGATGTTCTCTGTCTTCATCTCACATAGTGCACATATGTATTAACAGAAAGAAAAAGAATAATAAAAATATATGAAGTATTAAGCATGTAGTGCCAAATGGGGGTCACTGGGTTTCAAGAATTGAGTTGCCCTTTGTTGTATGTTTATAATTGGAGGATATTTTCCTAATTCTGCCCTGCATGTGTGTATTTCTCTCTCTCTCTCTCTCAGGGTGTGCTGGTAGAAGCTCGTCCTCAGAACGCCTGTGTGTCTATAGATCCTCCTCCAGTTTCTCCCACAGCGTCTGATCTCAACAGCACTAAATACATCGTCCTCATCCGACGCTACGACTGTAACTTTGATATCAAGGTTAATGTTCCTGCACAGCTGCACTATTACAGTACATTACAAAATATCCTTCATACAAATAATATGTCAATTGACAAGGATATATATATACACAACTAAAAGCATGTGACAATAGACAATGTATCCTTGAGAAAAAGAAGAAATACTTATTATGACTAAATACTTGGTACTTATTCTGGAATTAATATACTTTAAAATAATATGTGTCCCCACAGCACAAAAGCAGTCTTGAGTCTCGGGGTGTATTTGTAGAAACACCCAAAAAATACATTGTATGGGTCAAAATTATGCAGCTCTCTTTAATGCCAAAAATCATTAGGATATTGAGTAAAGATATTTAGTAAATTTCCTACTGTAAATATATCAAAACTTAATTACTGATTAGTAATATGCATTTCTAATAACTTCATCTGAACAACTTTAAAGGTGATTTTCTCAATATTTAGATTTTTGGCTCCCTCAGATTCCAGATTTATAATAGTTGTATCTCAGACAAATATTGTCCTCCGAACAAACCACACATCAATGGAGAGATCATTTATTCAGATTATATAAAATCATCTAGAGTGCTTTTTGACCCACTTAAGTAGGGCTTCAGTACATCTTTAAGTAATAATAACAACAACAAAAAAACAATATATGAAATATACTTTAATTTCTATTGAAATGTGTTTGTCATGCGCTTACAAATGTATAATTATAAATGTAATGATAATCACAAACAGTCTGAGATGTATTAAATTCAAACGTAGTGTCAAGTTTAGTCAAATAAAAATAAAAATAAAAGTAATAAAGTAATAAAAATAAGTAATAAAATCAAAATAAGTGTTCACGTTTGAAGCATTAGAAGGAAATGATCAAAGCAGAATGATTATGAAGCATGCCTGAAAAGCAAAACTTTTAATTTGTGATTTAGTTAACTGTGTAAAGTACACTTAGGCAGCCTTTTGATTTATTAATAATCTGCAAGTAGTTGTTTTACTTTTTATGTACCTATAAATCTGAAGCGCTCTTCTTCCTCACAAGGACATGTTATCTGGTGTCAAGCCTTGTGTGTGTGCCACAGATGTGCTTCCTGAGTACCAGAATATGAGAGCAGTACTGTTTTTTGATTATTGTGTCTTCTAGGTGCTCCATGCACAGCAGGCAGGATTCAGCGCAGCCATAGTTCACAACGTGTACTCTAATTCACTTCTCAGTATGGGATACAGCAATGGTGAGACACACACACACTGCACTCTTATTAGTAGCTGAAAACAAACAAGTACTCATTAATAAATGAACAGACGAGCAGTGGTGGATGTGTAGGATGAGTGGTGTCTGAAGTCTATCATTGACCCTTACTGAAGAGGGTTGAAGACGTTTGTTGTAAGACTCATACTCAATCATATTTGTCCATCTTGTTCCTGTGTAGACACGATCATGGAGAAGATCGAGATCCCTTCTGTGTTCACGAGCTACTACGCGTCTCAGATCCTGCGCAGCATCATCATCCCAGAGAAAGGGTGAGAAGGACATCGGCTACATACAGAGAATTAGAAATATGAGTAGAAAGGGATAGAAATATGAATAGAAACACATCTACATTCTCAGAAAAACAGGTACAGCATCAGTCAATGGGGCATTACCTTTTCAAAGGGACACTTTTGTACATATTTTACCCCTGGAGGAGTTATTTTAGTCTTTCAAAATACAGTATAGTACCTAAAAGTTAAATTTTTTTGAAAAGGTCCTGCCTCCAAGACTGAGAGTGTATGCCATAATTTTAGTAAATGATGAGTAGTGAGTGATCAAAGCTATGAAATAACAAATATGGGCACGTGGAAATGTTTTTTTTGTTTTTTCACATGCTAAAATATCTCTGCATAGTTTAGTTTCTGACGATTTCCTCTTTGGATGCTCTCTTAAAACTCTTTCAACTCTCTGCTATCTTTTATTACACATGGATGTGTGAGAGATGTTTGTTTATTTATTACATTTTTTTAATTTGTAACAGAATCAATCTTGAGCATTTATATTCGTGTACAAATCTAATTTCACTCAGAGAGCATTGTGTGCTAAACCTAAGTCCTATGTCCAGGATTTTAAGAGGTTTTTACTGATTTTGAATGACTTTATAACCGTCTCGAAGGTGTTTTGATGTTTTTACGCTTGTGTGTGTGACTTTATTTGTTGACCTCTGTGCTGTAGGGCTTTTGTGATTCTGAAGCCCGAGTTCTCCTTCCCTCTGTCCTACTATCTCATCCCCTTCACTGGAGTAGTGGGCATTATCATCCTGGTCATGGTCATCATACTGGTCAGTGCTGCTCGACTGCTGTAGAAACACCTGAATGATGTGTACTAGACCCATGCATGAAAGCACAGGTGTCTACAACATGGTTTCAAATGTGCACAAATCCGGAAGTATTGAAAAGAGTGTTGTTGTGATGTAATAAAAGTGTAGTCTGGGTGGCAGCTGTATAGTGGATGAAGTGTTCATGATGTGTTCTCCTCCTGGCTGCTTTAGATTGTGCGCTGCATGCAGCACAGGAAGAGACTTCAGAAAAACAGACTCTCCAAACAACAGCTGAAGAAAATCCCCACTCACAAGTTTGTTAAAGGTGAGCGGAAGAGACTTCGTTAAAGGTCTAACCAGCGTTAAACAGGTGGCTGACGATCAAGTCCAAAATATAGTCAAGTTTGCATGTTAATTCTACAATATACATAGAGATTTATCAGAACTGCGTGGTGGAAATCATAGAAGTTACCATTTTCTTACTTTTTTCTTTTCTTCTTTTTTAGGGCATACCAAGGATATTAGTTAAACTAAAAACATTAAAACAACACTTTTGTTAAAATAAATGTTAACTGAAATAAGATACAAGAAAAAAAAAAAACTTTTCACATTTCCATTTAAAATTAAAGCTGAAATAAAAATGTATTAAAAATATATAGACAATAGACATTTTTTAAAAACTAATCACAAATGCACAGCAGTGTGACTAAAACTTTTACTTAAATTAACACGGAAGTAGAAAATGTAAAAATTCAAAATTAATTAATATAATAATTAATAAATAATAACAATTCAAAATATAACAAAAACTATAATAGTATGTGGAAGATGCTGTAATAACACTGGCATGCAGCACTTACTCAAACGTGTGATGTGGCACTTTTCCAGATTGTTCTGTCGCTCTAATAACGGTGTGTTGTTCTCAGGTGATAGTTATGATGTGTGTGCGATCTGCCTGGATGAGTATGAAGAGGGAGACAAGCTGAGAGTGCTGCCGTGTTCTCACGGTAAGAGAAAACACACACACACACACACACACACACACACACACACACACACACACACACACGCACGCACACACACGCATGCAAGCATTAGACATGCTTTAGTTTGACATTCAGTGCATTTAGAGCTGATCGGAGCCGAACTGGAGGTGTCTCACACATATAACCGTGAGGACCATTTAACCAAAGAAAAACAGCAGAGAATGGCTGCAGGAAAAAGCACTGATTTCAATCACAAGATTACAGCCAGAATGAGTGCAAAGTGTTCTTTCTTTTGTTTCATGTTTTTAAGAATCTCTTTATTTGTGAAAAAAATAAAATAAAAATCAAGGGATTGATTACAAAATAAAGAAGCTGCATGTGATATCATATACATATATATCAGCCATCCCGCTCTTTGGTTTCAAAGAATCGTCGATCAATAAATAAATAAACAAATTGGTCAACATCTCGTGATTTGTTTTCTTTGTATTGTCTTCTTAAACTCTGTAAATCCATATGTAGAAATGTTCCTGCACATTAAGTAACCAAAACTGATTTAGTAAATATTATGTAAAATAAATGGGAATCCCATTGCATAAATTATGCATGTTATTTACTATATTTAAATGAAATAATGTTTTAACATAAAGTGCTTATCAAAAGTGTGGAAACCGTATTATATATCATTGTTTATAATGAACTCTCTTCTGCATGTATTTGGTGGTAAAAACACTAATATTGTGAAATATTAAAACAATTCAAAGCAGTCTTTCGCATCACATGCTCCTTCAGAAATCCTTCTCATTGTAAAAACCGTGGTTTTAAAGAGATCTCACACAGCGTTTTAAAGTTATTTAGTGTCTGTGTTCAGGATCCCCTAACATCATCATTGTGTTTGTGTCCCGTGGTTCAGCGTACCACTGCAGGTGTGTGGACCCCTGGCTCACCCAAACGAAGAAAACCTGCCCGGTGTGCAAGCAGCGAGTGACCCGTCCCGACCCCGAGTCTTCAGACTCCGACAGAGAGGAAGAGGAAGAGGAGGCAGACTCTGAGCGCACGCCTCTCCTCCGGCCCCCCGCCGCCTCCAGCCCGCCTCACACATACTCCTCCACGGTCACCACCTCCGCACAGTGTCTGCAGCCGGACGAGCCCCCGCTGGGGGGGGACCAGCACCACTCGCCCGTCCAGGACTCGGAGGAAGACACTGATGATGATGGAGACACCACAGCGCTCATGGGACGGGGCGCACTGCGAGTCTGAGGACTTGATCAGAACAGCTTCTCCACTCCAGTCTTCATGGAGATTTGCATCCGTCTCGTTCTTCACTAGCTACACTACACAGCTTCACACATTTGTGTGTTTCACTAAATCATCTTTCCCCTAAAACTTGGTCCGTGTCCAAAAGAGAAGCTGACGTTCTGAAGTGAAGGAGGCAGAATAGCCCATCCCTAAACCGATCCGTTCAGAAGCGATCATTGCGTCCCGCTCGTGTCGTTCCAAACCCACGAGACGTTCATTCATCTCTTGAACACAAATCAAGATGCGTGTCGTATTCCCTCATCTGTTGGAAGGCCGCTTTCATTGAACGTGTCGTCTTCATGTGTGTTTTGAAGACGGATGAGAGTCTTATGGGTTTGGAGCAACATGATGGAAAGCAAATGACTATTTTAATTTCTGGTGGATTGATAGTCAGTTTGTGGAAAAGAGCAGCCTCCTTATTCTGCTAAAGATCTCCATTTGTGTTTCACTGAAAATAAACAAAACACAAGGGCGGGTAAATAGTGACACATTTCTCAAAATTCATCTAAGTTGGTGGTTCTTGGCTGATCATCATTTATGTGCAATACAGACAGGTTTGTAAATGAACACTTTATTTTATTTAATTTATAATCCAGAGGCCACACAGAAATCATCAGTGTCCTGGTTTTATGTTATTTTTAGTAAACCCCTGCATAACTCAACCTGCGATCCAACAACAGTATTCAGTTTTGATTAGTTTGGGTTGTTACAACAGCACAGATCCTTCATTATCTGCCGTTTGTCTTTCTAAAGCAGATCTCTCTCTCTACATCATGTATTAGCATTATTCACTCTCTCACACTGACACACAGTTCAGATTTATTACCATTATTGATGCAAGCTGTAAAGCTGAATGAACAAACTCTCTCTGTTTAATGTAGACCTTCATGATTTGAATGCTAGCTGCTGTTTCAGATTGACTCTGATCGTAGCCTTGTCCTGTGACTGAATAAACCTGTGCCTACGTCAGATTTCTGTTGATGTGACTCCATCATCTCTTGCTCTGAATCACTAATCATAATTAAATCAGCGTCTAGTGATTTAGAGGTATTTGTTCACGTGTCATTCACCTAATTTATATTACACTTGTTTCTAAAACATGAACTTTCTTTATGACGGATTGGAGTGGGGAAAAGAGAAAAGTAATA
Source organism: Carassius auratus (assembly GCF_003368295.1). Classification (NCBI taxonomy): domain Eukaryota; kingdom Metazoa; phylum Chordata; class Actinopteri; order Cypriniformes; family Cyprinidae; genus Carassius; species Carassius auratus. The sequence goes on from NC_039247.1 coordinate 30,749,971, forward strand.
AATTGTACTTTTTATTTCCTAAGGCTAAAGGGAATGTATTCTTGACTGAACAATGACTTGATTTAGTTTTTAGAGAAAAGTCTGTTGAAATGCACATGTCACCTGTGCTGTAGAGACGTGGATTGCAGAAGTCAGCAGAAATATCTGTTTAATATCCACACAGCTTCATTTTATATTGAACAGAATTCAGCAAATAACTACATTTGCACAACGTACAATTAATGCAATGATTTACTTTGGATAAATTAAACAAACATTAATATTGAATAAAATTATAATCAAGTACCTCACATGAACTTTAGTTCAAAATAACTGTACTTTAAAGCATTACAAAATATTATTTAAACATTATTATTAAAGTAATACTTGTGCATTTGATCACACTTTATTTTAACGTCCAATTCTCACTATTAATTATCTATTAACTATTACTTTTGTCTCAATAAACTCCTAATTTGCTGCTTATTAATAGCTAGTAGGATAGTTGTATTGGGTAGGATTAGGGATGTACAAAATATGAAAATATGCTTTTAGTATTAATAAACAGCCAATATATTGTAAGTATATAGTAAGAATTGTTCCGTAAACCAAGGCATTACCATGCTTTTTTCTTTTAAATGTCCTTATGTGTTTTAATAAAATGAAAGTGAAAGTGGACTCTTTTTAGGTACATTTATGTTGCCTTTTAATTCAATAGTTCATTTGCAAGTACATTTTTTTTATACTTTTAAGATTTGAAGATCACTACAAGTGCACATTCAATTCAGTTAAGCTCACTTCTTTTTCATGATGCTGTACATAATTTTAATTGGATTTTGACCGCATTTTAATTAATATTGTAAAATTCTTGTAACATGTAAGATGTCTGTGTTAATAGTCATTGAAAAAAAATTAATTGCTTCAAAAGGTTCTTCACAGCAATGCCATAGAAAAAACATTTTTGGTTCCACAAAGATCCATACAGTCAAAGGTTCTTTAAAGAACCATATCTTTCTTTCCTTTTTATAATCCAAAGAACCTTTTACCACAAAGAACCTTTTGTGAAACAGAAAGATTCTTTATGGAATCATTTAGACAAAAAAGTTCTTCTTCGTGAAACACCTTTATTTTTAAGAGTGTATTGCTATAAAAAGGCAATTAGCATTTTGGAATGTAACTCTGGAACCATAACTGCTAGAATATAAATATATTTTTTAATACTTTAATGCTATAATTAATAAAATTTTCACACCATTTTCAAAAATAAAATATAAAATTAACTAAAAAAAGGCAATTGTGATAAAAAAAAAAAAAAAATTACCGGAAGAAGTTTGATTAATTGGTGCTCACCTGCTCATCTGTTATTAACAGTGTCTGCCCTTCTTGACTCAACTTCATCTCCAGGACTCTCTGTTGCCATCTCAATAAGATCCCTTCCAACACAGCCCTCCTGATCCAATAAATAAGTGGAGACATTCCTCTAATAGTTCTGGAAGGCTCAACCACTGATAAGGAGTGACGTCATACGTCCAAATCATTTTTTGTTTTTTTAACTTTGGCCATGTTTAGCAGGAGAACATTGTAAACAGTGTAAAGTGAGGTATAAAGTCTTTAACAGTGTAAATAACTCAAAATGCATGAAATAGCATTAGAGCCACCCGCCCACCATATTAAAGCTTAAACATACAACATAGACACAGATTTAACTGCTGTCACACATAACATGTCTTATATCTTTAACTTAAACAAAGCACATAATAAAGAAACCAAAACATGGACTTCTTTCCAATGAGATACCAATGGTTATATAATATGCATTCTGTATATCAATTTGCTTACTGAATATTTCATTTTTTCAAGCAGACATATTTTGACATTTTAGACACATCAATCAAAGGGCAGTGAGTGATTTTCTCACAGTTTATTTTTGTTTGATTAACATTATGAACACTGACAACAGTTCATGATCACTTAAGTCAAAACTGAGTGTGTTTGCATGAGTACTCATCAAAACGGACTGTTTGATATCATTCTGTGTACTTCTCCATTCATGTTCAGTAAGATGTGAAAGAGAACTGAATTCAGTGTTGTGTGCTGGAGAAGTGCTTTTCTGTGTGAGTGATACAGATGTGTGTGCTCAGAAAACCGGACTGAATTGAGTACTCTTTCTGTCTCATCACACTTCCTCTAATTTATAGTATCTCTGCCACAACAAAGACTTACCAAAAGGTAAGACTTGCCACTCAAAGCTCAGATCTTTTAATTTGTCTCCATAGGAAGTGCATGATAATAATTAGTTACATTCGTTAAATTTTAATCTTGCTTTTCTGAATACTCAAAGCGCTTTACTTGGAAGGGTGGACTCTCCTTAACTACCACCAATGTGCATCATCCACCTGGACGGCAGCCATATTGCACTAGAATGCAATGTGAACACACACCAGCAACTGGCAAATTTGGCCCCAATGCTGGGGTTACACACCTACTTTTTTTTTTTAAGGACATCCTGGGATTTTTAATGACCACAGAGAGTCTGAACCTCGGTTTAACATCTTATTCGAAAGATTTTTGACAGCATAGTCCCCATTACTATATTGGGGCATTACCACACAGACCACAGGGTGAGCCCCCCCCCTGCTGGCATCACTAATACCTCTTCTAGCAGCAACCTAGATTTAGCAGGAGGTTTCCCATCCACTAACCAAGCTCAACCCTGCTAAGCTTTAGTGGGCAGCCTGTCTTTGGTTACAGGTGATAAGGCTGACGGATAGTTTTGGCTGTAGATGAACTTGGTAAAACATGGTAAAACTGCTACAGGATATTGTCTGACACACAGCAGCACACCAAGCAAAAATGGTCCAAGTAAAGGACCAGGAAGGAAGATTGTCCCTGAAACTGGAACAAACAGTTAAACACAATCCTGTCTTTACTATAATGGTTTAGCATATTGACTGAACGCAATAGTAAATCGAGGGAACGCAAAAGTAATCGTCTGCAAGGCTTAGTACATTGAGGGAACAAATTAGTAAATCGTGTGCACAAATTATTTATTTTTTCTTGCATGTCATGTGCGGGGCTTCATAGAAATATTTAACTCGAGAAAGTTTGGTCATTAGATAATATAACATGGGCATGAGTAAGGGTTGGCCCGTTGCATAGGCGAAATAGGCAATGCTAGGGGCACCCAAATTAGTTATGAGGGAAGGGATTTGTTGAAACTGTGGTAACTAATTATTGTTAAACAACATTTGTCTCACATTTCAGATGAATGTCATGTTTTTGAATTTTCATGTGGACTAGATGTTTTTTTTTGTTGTTGTTTTTTAACAAAGGACGATAAACTCCGTTTATATAAATCTCCGTGTACGTGTGGACTAGGCCAAGTTTTGACCTCATTGGCGTTCCATACAGGATGTGTCACGTTAGTGTTGATGTGACGTCAGATGTTTCGTAGGCAATCAAAATGAAGGCACACACGCGGTAGATCTGGCCATACCTCGTAGCCGAACACACGACAATGCATGAAACTAACGTTAAACCCGGCGCAACATTTATTTGTTCGTTTCCCGACTGTCATGCGTCGTACAACAAAGCGTGGAAGCTAGAAGCGCATCTCTGTAAACACACAGGAGAGGTAAGTCAGGCGCAGGCCAACACGTGAGCGTATAGCTAATGTTACATTTCATATAACGTTAAATGAAACCTTTCTGTTTTATTTGCGCATGTATGATGATTTCAAATCGGTCAACACGGCTGTCAGAGGTTTGATATGAACGATAACTTTACTTATTGATTGATTGCAGAGGCCTTATAAGTGCGAGGATAGCGGGTGCGGGAAATCATTCTGCACAAAATACCATCTCGCGCGCCATAAGCTGACACACACCGGCGACAGACCTTACACGTGAGTGTGTGTGTGTGAGAGAGAGATAGAGAGTGAGAGAGCTCGTGTTTAATAGAATAGTAAAGTGTCATTTCTCGCGCTATGTTGACAGATGCACGGAGGACGGATGCAACGAAGGTTTCACCACAAACTCCAACTTGAAAAAACATATTTCACGTATTCACAGACAAGAGACAAAACAATACATAGTAAGTAAATGTAACTGCATCTAGCCACAAAAAATTCCATGCATTTCTGAGTACTGAATTAAATGTCTACACTCAAATGTAAAGATGGTTATATTCAGATATATTTAAACTCCCTTTTGCTGGAAAACAGTGGCATGCGCAACAAACCTGAGATATACAAACAAGTAGCAGCTAATACTTCAGCTGTCATCTGAAATTGTATTACCATAAAGTAATATTAAGGGTGTATATTATATATGTGATTTTTGTTGATTTCATTGTTCTAATACTGTTTTTGTTCCCCAGTGTACATTCGAAGGATGTGGCAAAGCATTCAAGAAAAACAACCAGCTGAAATCCCATGAGTGTGCGCACACAGAGCTGCTTCCTTTCTTGTAAGACCTTTTACACCGGTTTGTCTTGCGCTAACTCTCTTTCAGTAAACTAGCATAATAAAACACTTGATTTCAGCTGATGTCCTGTACACTGCAATGTTTCTGATCCTCAGGTGTACACATGAAGGCTGCGGGAGACGCTTTTCACAACGTGGGAAACTGAAGCGCCACGAGAAGGTACACAAAGGTACGTCCTCCGCTTGTTCTGTCATACAAGTATTATATAGTATAAGCCTATATATAAGTACTCTGATCGCATACAGTGGCTTTGTGAGGCGTAACAAGTACAAATATCACCATATTTGATCAGAACACAAGATTGTAGTAGTTTTTTGTCTCTTTAATTAATCAGATGTGCATGGTATTAACATTCATACTGACATAACTTTGCAGGTTATTCTTGCACTGAGGAGGGTTGCTCGTTTGTGGGAAAGAACTGGACGGAGATGACAAACCACAAAAAAATTCATATAGGTAACCCTATGTGTTTTTCTGAATGTAAATAGCGTAGCCTTACAGAAAGTTACAGAATATAACTTTGGTTATTGTTGTGTGTGTGTGTGTGTGTGTGTGTGTTCAGTCAGGGTACAGTGTGATCAGTGTCAGAAAACATTCAGGGACAGCTGGTTCCTGAAGCAGCATCAGCATGTTCACTCTGAGGAGCGTGTGGTGTATCACTGTCCCAGAGATGGATGTTCACGCTCGTACACCACTGCCTTCAACCTGCAGAGCCACATACTGTCCTTCCACGAGGAGCAGCGCTGCTTCATCTGCGCTCACCCCGGCTGCGGCAGGTCCTTTGCCATGAAGGTAGCCGTGCTTTCCCATCATCACAGATTTGAAGGATCTGCCTCACTAACTACTAGGGCTGTCACGATTCCTCAATTCAGTTCGAATACTTGATCAAAAAAATAAAATAAAATAAAATGCTTGATTTTGCCCGTGTCGCGTGATCGGCAAAATTCCAGAAGTGGTGCATTCTGAAATGCGTTATTAGACCGTCTTCCAAGACCATGTGATATATTAGACCCATTTTAAAATCATGATAAAGCATCATGCTATTATGAATTCACAGACACTACGATTCAGTTAAATAAAAATATGCGATGCGTCTAAGAGTGGCTCCATTTTACAGTAAATGCTGCTCCACACAAACTGTTAACATTTACATGCGTCTCAAACTCCATCTTGTGCATATTGCTGTGAGTTCAGGTTTATTATAACGTTCATCTGGGAACGCAATGTGCACCACTTCATCAGATTTATAAGGTAAATCATTTAGAAACCCATGCAAACACAGGAGAATACATCAGTATCTTTCTCGATATGCGAACTGTTCATCGTGATTTCAGAATAAGTTAACACAAAGTGGCTGTAGTATATCAGTCGTAAACAAATGGCCAAATGTTAAAGATTAAGTGGACTTTTTAATTAAATGTTTACTCAAAATTAAACAAGTATTTGATCGTGTTTTGTTCAATAAAACCATATGATAACTTGCTTTTGATTCTTTATTTGAACTAATAATTATTGCCTCATTGCTATTATATATGTTTTCTAAGTAATTTTAAAGCCTATTTTTCGCTTTGGTCTATTTTTATTACCACAAAAAAAAAATTGTGATTTACTCGATTAATCGTCAGAATAATCGTCAGATTACTTGAGTACCAAAATAATCATTAGTGACGGCACTACTAACTACATTTCTATCCAAGGATTTATTTTTTGCACAAACAAAAAGAGGTTTTAAAATTCAACAGAGCTGACTGAAATGCTAATTATAGATAAAATTAAGACAACAAGGACTTTACGAAAAGTGCTTTTATTATTTTCATCTTGTAACTCGACATTGTCGTCTGATTTTATAAGCATTTCCTAATTTGATAATCTTTTGATAATCTTTTTTTTTTTTTTTTTTGCTACAGCAAAGTTTACTGCGCCATGGTGTGATGCATGATCCTGAAAAGAAACAGGTAACTACTTGTAGTATTTATTACTGATCAGCAGAAACTGACTTTTAGTCTTTAGGTTGTAATTGAAGGGGTTGATGAAAACAGGTATTTAAAACGTTTTAAAGTTGAAAATAAGTGCTCTTATCGTCTCTTTCAGTTGAAACCCCGTCCGAAGCGCTCCCTGGCGTCCCGTCTGAGTGGCCACAAACCAAAAAACAAACGTCTAAAGAAAACTTCAAATCCAGATGATTCTTCGGTGCCACAAATCAACCAATCAGAAACGACCATGAATCCGCAATTAATTGGTCAGTTGCATTCTCTCAGCTCTGAAAGCAGTACATTTCCAGACCCAGACTTCCCAGAAACCCCCCAGAGTTTCATAAGTCCTGATTTAGAGCCCATTCAATCAAAAAGTGCTGTCAGCGAAACAAAATCCATTTATTCTGAGCTCAGTGACGCTGCAGATCCAGTGGTTCACCTCCTTGAGCCGCTCTTAGTGTAGAGTCATATTCCACTGAACCACAAAACAACGTTTGTTCCAAAGCAAACATACCACTGCAGAAAAATACACGTTTGTACTGAAACTTGCATGTTTTATTGTTGCTTCAAGTCGTTCGGTTCCTCTGTGGAGGAGGTACAAAGAGATGCTGGTGTCTCAGGTTTTCATTTCTTCTTCGAAGTCTCTGCTCCCTTTTTCTGCAGTTCTTTAGCAGAAGCAAGCCGAGGGACAGCACGAACCACAGACGGTTTCCATACAAACCCCGCAGGCACTGATACCCTCTCCACCGTTTGCTTTAAGACTTTGACCTGCTTCGGGGGAAAAAATGAAGAAGATACTGAAGTCTGCTGTGCTCATTTAATAGTAAATGTAACCGTTTTGTTGGTTGTAAGTTGACATTTATACAATGAATTTGTGTATAAATAAACTAATAGCATGTAAACTTGGATCAAGCGTTTCGGGGTCAATTCAAGTTAAGATTTTTGACAGCATCCATGATCAAGTTCATAATAATAAATCATGATTTTACAAGACATCGTGGTGGAACAAACGTCATCATTCTGAAAGTATTGCCACAAGACTTGACCACATATTAGACGACTAAATTACTAGTAATGCTAAATAAATACTTTCATCAGTAAAGCCGTGAGCCAGAAATGTATTCTCGCAGGTAAAAGGATAATATACACAAACATAGACGGGACGTGCTTTTGAACAATGTACTGATTTACTAATCAAATGCAAATGAAAGGTGCATTTACTCAAAACCCACAGTAACACAAGTAGAGACGCTTCCTCCGTTGTTATTATTGTGGATTCTGGTGAATTACGCTCCTTCAGACCGAAGCTACTCACACTGGATCATGAGAAACCAACGGAGAAAGCGGAATCAGTCGAGTGAATCTGGGTCATAAACACTCATTTTGCCCAGAAAACATGAAGGCGAATGACTTTTCTGACTGATAAACGACTCTTGGCATCACACCGAACGCACCGCTGCGGTTTATATTATAATGTTTGTGTTTGTTCAGAAATAACTTAACATATTTGGATTTGTTGCGCTAGCCTTGCATCAGGGTTGCCATCTCTCACTCGTGTAAATCTCACGCCAAAGTGACAGTCCTGCTTGCAATATGAAACAAAGTCACAGTTTACTAAATTCTAACAATAAATACCATTTTGGCGCACTTCGTGTAGCGCTTCAATTAAAGCCAGAGCCAATTAAAAACAGGAGTTTTGACTAGCTTTGATCTCCATGGAACAACACACACCTGAATGGGTTTAAGGAGGTAGACGACAGCTTCATTACACAGGTATTTGCAGCAATTTGGGTAGGCCTAAACAGTACAGGATATAACGCATTGATTATTATGTTGATGACATTTACAGGATCATTTTTTTTTTCTGGAGAGTGATGAAGAGGCAACATTAATAAGGTTTTCTTAGTCCTATTGCTTGCGAATAATGTGACCATACAGCTTAACTATTTATTTATTTAAATGTGTTGTATATTTATACAACAAGTGTTGTATATTTTAGTCCAATTATATTTATTTAATATTTTGAGGAGATGCTTTGGTACTAAATACTGTTTGTGCAATAATTATTGTCCATTCATTACTTAATTTTGAAATAATACTCATAATTACTTTTAATTGATTAATGCAAGCAAGTACTGAATTTAAACCAAGTTAAAAATGGTGCTGAAAAGTAATTCAACTGGATTCAACTAAATATTTTTCATAATAAAACACAAAATTAAATAAATAAAAAATAAATGAGTAAAATCTCACTACAAGCTGAAATTAACGGTTTGGCCGCCCTGATTCAATGCTAGTTTCTCTTTAAATACTGTTTATGACATTTTGTTGCATGCAGCTTTTATATTTGAGAAAAATAAAATAAAATACATAAAAATTTCCTCTGATTTGCAGGTGTCTTTTGTAAAGGAGAACAACTCTGCTTAGCCAAATAAATCAACATTTCAATCCCTTTCGAATATAGGTGTAACATATAGTGTGATTAGAAAATAACATTTTTCAAACTTTCTGAGTAAGAATAAAAGTTTTATGTTTAAAATATATTTCTTTAATATTTTTTTTTTAATTTCTATTTATTTCCATGCTTTGTTGCATTATTGTAATTGTACTGTGCTGTGCATTTTAAGTATGGCATTATGGATGACATTTTTGTGGGCTATTTCAGTTAAGGAAAAAGTGAAGGTTAATTAAAAGTTATGATTTCCTTGCATAGACCTGGGTTTAAATGAAATATAAGACTGTAGTACATTTGAACATGGTAGACTTAAGCCAGATGTATCAAATGTTGTTAATAATAACAATAATTGTTTGTTTTTAATTTAGGAATGCAGACCTCGCGACTGACCAATCAGAATCAAGTATTCCACAGAGCCGTGCAATAATGAATAACTGGAGCTGACACAATCTGAAATAAATAAATAAACTACAACATAATCAGCTATAATAATATGATCTCCTTTTTATTTTGTTCTACTTTTGTTCCATTTAGACGGTGGGCCGAGGGCAGGGCCGTTTGAAGAAATTTGGGGGCCCCAAGCAAAATGGACATAGAGGCCCCCTGACCCCCGCACACACGCAAAGCCTACAGGAACCACAGCATAGCCATACAGTTTAAGTTCACCCACACTTTATATTAATAAAACAGGTTTACAGTGCAAATACTGCTTGAAAAAATAGTTTGGTGGGAATTCAATAGTGATTTGCACTGTTTTTGTTTTTTCTAATAATATGACGGCACACTCTTATCAGTTTAAACTCTGGGCTGTGCAGGATATCAGCTATAATTATAGAGCTTGTTGTACCTTGTGCTATAGAGGAAACATCAGCACTGAGAAGTGATGCATCTGTTGATGTTGAGGATGAAGTTGATGGTGTAGCTGGGAAAATAATTGAAGAAAAAAAATCTGAAATTACCTGTGAAGTACGTTTTACCATTTCACTGTTAGCATGTTGAAAGAGGTCACTATTAACAGCTCAGGGGTGCGTTTCCCAAAACCATAGTTGATAAGTTAGATGGTAGACACTTTGTAATAACAATCATTAATAGATGGTAAATTTATAGTTAATTAATCTTTAGTTAATTGTCATTTAACTGTTAGCAAACAGTATTTTTACTTATTATAAAGTTTACCGAAAACTTAAAGATATGTTAGCATTTCCATATTTTGATATTAGAAGGGAAGGGATGCAGGCAATTGCTTTCACTACCTATGCTTAAAAACATCCCAAGCTAATGTTTGATGCACGGAATTTATTGTGTGGTTTTCTAACCCCCATTTAATAAATAGATTATCATGGTGGAATAGTATAGCATGCTATTTGCTATGCTACTGTCATCTAGGGCTGTAGCTATCGAATATTCTAGTAATCGAGTATTCTACCAAAAGTTCCATCGATTAATCGAGTAATAGGATAAAATGTGTTTTTACTTAATTAAAGTACAATATTAATTATGCAAGAGAAAATAAGACTCCTGGGTCTCTTAAAATGAATAACTAAGTTTCCTTTTTTAGAAAAAAAAAATTGTATTTTTTAAATGCATAGAATGCAATGCATACATCAAAAATAAACATTTAATTATTACCCATTGTTTCTCTGTCTATACTTGTACTGTGAACAATGACAATAAAGTTGACAGATGAATTAAGTGCATTTAAGCCCCATTTGGTTGGGGTTTAAATAAAGCATTTTCTGAGATGCACATTAAACATTAAACACAAAATATGAATTTAATTATTTTTTTAATTATTGCCACAACGTTCTCTTTACGTTTGACCGCGCCCTCAAATCAAAACACTGCTGACTCCTTGCAAGTATGCGATTCTGATCTGCGTCTTCCTTATCCCGTTAAAAAACATTACAGTAACCATATTCCTTCCTTTCGAAAAAAAAAAGCTGCACTAACTGTTCGTTACAAGCAGCATTTGCCGTCTGGCAGGTAGCTAACATAAACATATTTTTGCTAGCCTACCTGCTGCAAAAAATTACACCATAAAATGTGTGTAAAAATGTCTCAAGAGAAAAATAAAATATTAAAAGCACTACGTTTATTATACATTTAATTATATATTTTTACATTTTAATTAAGCTGTACAACTAATATAAGTAGTATTTTGCAGTGGTATCTTGGTGTAATTTATGAACAACGATTTGAAACAAATATGATGTTTTTTTTTTTTTTATATATAAAACTATGCAGTGGCGCTGCAGAAATTTGAACAGCATTCTGAGTCGTAGCTGGGCGCCGCGGACACACCCCGAATGGCGCCGCAGGTGTGTGTACACTCATAGAGAATAATGTGTTCGAATTTTAAAGACGTGGCGTGACGCGATGCGGCGCTGCGCTTCTCGTCCGGTGTGCGACCTCCTTGAGTGTGACTCCCAAATGAGTGCAGCACAAGGGTTAAGTTGGTGCATTTAACAGTTTCTGTAACTTATTACACAAAGGGCAACGCTGTTTAGCTTTATTAACTAGATGGTAGGGCTGTGCAAAAAATCTAATATGATTTTAATGCGCATCTCGTCAGTAAAGGTGTTCTGTGTACTTCTCCAGCACGTGCGTTCAGATCAGGATTGCCAGGTTTTCAAAACCTTATTAGGTCTCCAGCCATAGAGGCGGAAGCTGGGGCTATGGCCTCCCAAGTCTCCTGCCCCGCCATGGCCTCCAGAGTCTCCTGACCCGCCATGGCCTCCCGAGTCTCCTGCCCCACCATGCCCTCCCGAGTCCCCAGACTCCCCAGTTCCTGCCCCGCCATGGCCTCCCGAGTTTCCTGCCCCACCATGGCCTCCCCAGTCTCCTCCCCAGTCTCCTGCTCCGTAATGCCCTCCCGAGTCTCCTGCCCCGCCATGGCCTCCCCAGTCTCCTGCCCAGTCTCCTGCTCCGCAATGGCCTCCCGAGTCTCCTGCCCCGCCATGGCCTCCCCAGTCTCCTGCCCAGTCTCCTGCCCCACCATGGCCTCCCCAGTCTCCTGCCCAGTCTCCTGCCCGCCATGGCCTCCCGAGTCTCCTGCCCCACCATGGCCTCCCCAGTCTCCTGCCCCACCATGGCCTCCCGAGTCTCCTGCCCCACCATGGCCTCCCCAGTCTCCTGCCCCGCCATGGCCTCCCGAGTCTCCTGCCCCACCATGGCCTCCCCAGTCTCCTCCCCAGTCTCCTGCCCCGCCATGGCCTCCCCAGTCTCCTGCCCCACCATGCCCTCCCGAGTCTCCTGCCCCGCCATGGCCTCCCCAGTCTCCTGCCCAGTCTCCTGCCCAGTCTCCTGCTCCGCAATGGCCTCCCGAGTCTCCTGCCCCGCCATGGCCTCCCCAGTCTCCTGCCCAGTCTCCTGCCCCGCCATGGCCTCCCGAGTCTCCTGCCCCACCATGGCCTCCCCAGTCTCCTGCCCCACCATGGCCTCCCCAGTCTCCTGCCCGCCATGACCTCCAGAGTCTCCTCCCCCACCATGGCCTCCCTAATCTCCTGCCCCACCATGGCCTCCCTAATCTCCTGCCCCACCATGGCCTCCCGAGTCTCCTGCCCCACCATGGCCTCCCCAGTCTCCTGCCCAGTCTCCTGCCCCGTCATGGCCTCCAGAGTCTCCTGCCCCGCCATGGCCTCCAGAGTCTCCTGCCCCGCCATGGCCTCCAGAGTCTCCTGCCCCGCCATGGCCTCCAGAGTCTCCTGCCCCGCCATGGCCTCCCCAGTCTCCTGCTCCGCCATGGCCTCCCCAGTCTCCTGCCCCACCATGGCCTCACCAGTCTCCTGCTCCGCCATGGCCTCCAGAGTCTCCTGCCCCACCATGGCCTCCAGAGTCTCCTGCCCCGCCATGGCCTCCAGAGTCTCCTGTCCCACCATGGCCTCCCCAGTCTCCTGCCCAGTCTCCTGCCCCGCCATGGCCTCCCCAGTCTCCTGCCCCACCATGACCTCCCCAGTCTCCAGCCCCACCATGCCCTCCCGAGTCTCCTGCCCCACCATGGCCTCCCCAGTCTCCTGCCCAGTCTCCTGCCCCACCATGGCCTCCCCAGTCTCCTGCCCAGTCTCCTGCCCCGCCATGGCCTCCCCAGTCTCCTGCCCCACCATGCCCTCCCGAGTCTCCTGCCCCACCATGGCCTCCCGAGTCTCCTGCCCCGCCATGGCCTCCCCAGTCTCCTGCCCAGTCTCCTGCCCCGCCATGGCCTCCCCAGTCTCCTGCTCTGCCATGGCCTCCAGAGTCTCCTGCCCCGCCATGGCCTCCCCAGTCTCCTGCCCCACCATGACCTCCCCAGTCTCCTGCCCCGCCATGGCCTCCAGAGTCTCCTGCCCCGCCATGGCCTCCCCAGTCTCCTGCCCCGCCATGACCTCCCCAGTCTCCTGCCCCGCCATGGCCTCCAGAGTCTCCTGCCCCGCCATGGCCTCCCCAGTCTCCTGCCCCACCATGGCCTCCCCAGTCTCCTGCCCCACCATGACCTCCCCAGTCTCCTGCCCCGCCATGGCCTCCAGAGTCTCCTGCCCCGCCATGGCCTCCCCAGTCTCCTGCTCCGCCATGGCCTCCCCAGTCTCCTGCCCCACTATGGCCTCACCAGTCTCCTGCTCCGCCATGGCCTCCAGAGTCTCCTGCCCCGCCATGGCCTCCAGAGTCTCCTGCCCCGCCATGGCCTCCAGAGTCTCCGTCCCACCATGGCCTCCCCAGTCTCCTGCCCAGTCTCCTGCCCTGCCATGGCCTCCCCAGTCTCCTGCCCCGCCATGGCCTCCAGAGTCTCCTGCCCCGCCATGGCCTCCCCAGTCTCCTGCCCCGCCATGGCCTCCCCAGTCTCCTGCCCCGCCATGGCCTCCCCAGTCTCCTGCCCCACCATGCCCTCCCGAGTCTCCTGCCCCACCGGCCTCCCCAGTCTCCTGCCCAGTCTCCTGCCCCACCATGGCCTCCCCAGTCTCCTGCCCAGTCTCCTGCCCCGCCATGGCCTCCACAGTCTCCTGCCCCACCATGCCCTCCCGAGTCTCCTGCCCCACCATGGCCTCCTGAGTCTCCTGCCCCGCCATGGCCTCCAGAGTCTCCTGCTCCGCCATGGCCTCCAGAGTCTCCTGCCCCGCCATGGCCTCCCCAGTCTCCTGCCCCACCATGGCCTCCCCAGTCTCCTGCCCAGTCTCCTGCCCCGCCATGGCCTCCCCAGTCTCCTGCCCCACCATGACCTCCCCAGTCTCCAGCCCCACCATGCCCTCCCGAGTCTCCTGCCCCACCATGGCCTCCCCAGTCTCCTGCCCAGTCTCCTGCCCCACCATGGCCTCCCCAGTCTCCTGCCCAGTCTCCTGCCCCGCCATGGCCTCCCCAGTCTCCTGCCCCACCATGCCCTCCCGAGTCTCCTGCCCCACCATGGCCTCCCGAGTCTCCTGCCCCGCCATGGCCTCCCCAGTCTCCTGCCCAGTCTCCTGCCCCGCCATGGCCTCCCCAGTCTCCTGCTCCGCCATGGCCTCCCCAGTCTCCTGCCCCACCATGACCTCCCCAGTCTCCTGCCCCGCCATGGCCTCCAGAGTCTCCTGCCCCGCCATGGCCTCCCCAGTCTCCTGCCCCGCCATGACCTCCCCAGTCTCCTGCCCCGCCATGGCCTCCAGAGTCTCCTGCCCCGCCATGGCCTCCCCAGTCTCCTGCCCCACCATGACCTCCCCAGTCTCCTGCCCCGCCATGGCCTCCCCAGTCTCCTGCCCCACCATGACCTCCCCAGTCTCCTGCCCCGCCATGGCCTCCAGAGTCTCCTGCACCGCCATGGCCTCCCCAGTCTCCTGCCCCACCATGGCCTCCCCAGTCTCCTGCCCCACCATGACCTCCCCAGTCTCCTGCCCCGCCATGGCCTCCAGAGTCTCCTGCCCCGCCATGGCCTCCCCAGTCTCCTGCTCCGCCATGGCCTCCCCAGTCTCCTGCCCCGCCATGGCCTCCCCAGTCTCCTGCCCCGCCATGGCCTCCAGAGTCTCCTGCCCCACCATGACCTCCCCAGTCTCCTGCCCCACCATGGCCTCCAGAGTCTCCTGCCCCGCCATGGCCTCCCCAGTCTCCTGCCCCGCCATGGCCTCCAGAGTCTCCTGCCCCGCCATGGCCTCCCCAGTCTCCTGCCCCGCCATGGCCTCCCCAGTCTCCTGCCCCGCCATGGCCTCCAGAGTCTCCTGCCCCACCATGACCTCCCCAGTCTCCTGCCCCGCCATGGCCTCCAGAGTCTCCTGCCCCGCCATGGCCTCCCCAGTCTCCTGCCCCACCATGGCCTCCCCAGTCTCCTGCCCAGTCTCCTGCCCCGCCATGGCCTCCCCAGTCTCCTGCCCCACCATGGCCTCCCCAGTCTCCTGCCCCACCATGGCCTCCCCAGTCTCCTGCCCAGTCTCCTGCCCCGCCATGGCCTCCCCAGTCTCCTGCCCCACCATGACCTCCCCAGTCTCCAGCCCCAACATGCCCTCCCGAGTCTCCTGCCCCACCATGGCCTCCCCAGTCTCCTGCCCAGTCTCCTGCCCCACCATGGCCTCCCCAGTCTCCTGCCCAGTCTCCTGCCCCGCCATGGCCTCCCCAGTCTCCTGCCCCACCATGCCCTCCCGAGTCTCCTGCCCCACCATGGCCTCCCGAGTCTCCTGCCCCGCCATGGCCTCCCCAGTCTCCTGCCCAGTCTCCTGCCCCGCCATGGCCTCCCCAGTCTCCTGCTCCGCCATGGCCTCCAGAGTCTCCTGCCCCGCCATGACCTCCCCAGTCTCCTGCCCCGCCATGGCCTCCAGAGTCTCCTGCCCCGCCATGGCCTCCCCAGTCTCCTGCCCCACCATGGCCTCCCCAGTCTCCTGCCCCACCATGGCCTCCCCAGTCTCCTGCCCCACCATGACCTCCCCAGTCTCCTGCCCCGCCATGGCCTCCCCAGGTTCCTGCTCCGCCATGGCCTCCCCAGTCTCCTGCCCCACCATGACCTCCCCAGTCTCCTGCCCCACCATGACCTCCCCAGTCTCCTGCTCCGCCATGGCCTGTCAGACTCTGTTCCATGTTTTGTCTGTGTTTTCCTTCCATGACCCAGTTTCTGTCTTCCATTCATTTATTTAATTCCAGGTTATATATATCTATTTTTTTTACTTATTATCATTTGTTCACACTGCAGAGTAATATAAAATCAACTAAAATTATTCAAACTAAAACATTTTCAACTATTTTCTCCTTTCAATATAAGAAACTCCCAACATTCATGTTTATTGTACTTTTATTTTTATTAACATGCAAATAATTACAGACATTAATACAAACATCAACAGCAAGGAAAATCAGTTTTACAAGCTGACATACCACTACTACTTAAAAAAAAAAAAAAAGAATAAAGAACAATAGGCTAATAATAATTCAAAATCTAAATAACATCCTGCAACACCTGGAGTTTGTCAAAACAATGCAATGTACTTTTTATTTAATCTTCTATTATATGGTCATTCATATAACTACAGATTAGCATGAAATATAACATCCGGTTATTACATTTTAAATGTGCATTCGCATTTTTCTAGGGAGAAAACATGGGATCAACTACATATCACATTGGTAATGTTTTTCCTATCATCTTTCACTTAATCTTTCACCAAAATAAATGAAGAAAAAGAACTACACATGAATAGTCTTACATTGACTCTACTATGTTTTTCACTCCTGATTCTCTCCTTACTTCATCGGAGGTTTTACATATTTATTCTTCTTGGTGCTGCCATGGTTCTCATACACAGATAAAGGTAATAAAGAAATATTGTAAAGAGTAAAATGTAGAAGTAAGAGTATTAGAAGAATTAAAAACATAGGGATGTGGCCCTAAAGCATTAGATTAAAAATGTGTATTAAATAAATATCTAATGAGCAGGTTTTTGTAGCTTTTGTACATTATTTAAGGAAAATAGCAGTGTTTTGTCTTTATACCAAACCCAAAAGCTACATGTAGAATCGGAAAACACTGTGAGATCATCTTGTGTCCTGGGAGACATATATCTGTCACTGTGATCCCAAACTAAACAAAACCGACTTTAATGAACTAGCACTGACTCTCCATTTTACTAACTTTATTTTGACATATCCCATTGCTAATAATTCTTTTTCAAATCTAAGTTTTCCTAACAAACATCAACCAGCAGTAAATTGCTACATTAAATATAATACTTTTATAGAGAGAGAGAGTAAAACTATGCCTAAATAGGCATTTGGCCTATTAATCAATATATAATGCACATTTCCAGTTCTAGCACGTCTCAGGTGTTAATCACAGGTGTGTGCTCTCCCCTTCATGAATAAAGTGGTTGAGCATTTTCTGAGCAGACTCCAGCCCAAGCATCCCGCTTCTGTCCTCTCTGTCCACTTCTCTCCAGTCACACGTGATCTGGTCTGCGTACGAGTCAGACTGTGACAGGTGCAGGTCCATCATGGATGTATTGCTCCTCAGCTGGACGAGATGATCCTGCTGCTGCTTCAGATGTCCGGTGGAGTGGATGTCCTCCAGGCTGACGGAGAGCATGCGGATGGAGGAGCCCAGGTCACGCACCTCTGTGATCCGGTAACCTTCGGGACTCGGCTTGAATCGGGCCAGGCTGGCATCCTCGATGGGAACCGGCAGGGTTTCGGGGTGGACGGTGAACTTGAGATGCGGTATCTGTAGGCTGTGACCAGCTTGATGAGTTTTGCTTTCCTCACCCCCGGACTCGCTCTCCGTGTCCACCATTCCCCAGCCGCCTTGCCTCTGCTGCCACTGGAAATACACTGCGTCTGCATGACTGAAGTGACGTGCCTCCTCCCCCATTTCTGACCAGTCGGATTCCTCCTCCTCCGGGAGGGTTCCCAGCGACTGGTCATCGGACACTCTCTCATAAAGGTCACTGCTCATGAAGGGAGCTGGAGGAGCTGCGGCTGGAAGTGGGTGTGTTATGGGATCATCAGACTTCAGATGTTTCTCCAGGGCATCCTGTAGCATTGATGTGACCTGAGAACACAGGAACGTCATTGAATCAAGCCAGATGGTTCTGAATGGACACATATTTGGAAAAAGCTTAAATTAACTAATTATTGCACATATGACTTTATGTAATACAATGCATTTGAATTAGGAGACGAAATGTTGTGAGGAACACTTCTGAAAGCAAAACAGATACGGATGTGAACACAGAAAGGGTCATTCTCGAGAAATGATAGCAGTATCTTCATTTCTTATTTTCTCTAGCTTGTTAACTAATCTAGTTGTCTAATAAAGATGGAATTGAACATTACAAACATTTTCGGCTTTTTGATGTATTGCTTTTGTTCCTTGAAAATCACTTTTGATAAAGAATCTGCCAAATATATATGTAAAAGCAAAAAAGGATATCTGAACATGGTATCATCTAACTTATAATATATATATATATTAGAATAATTATTATATAAATCATATATTTAAATATTAAATTATGTTATGTAGTTTAAATATTATAAATTATATAATTTAACATTACTGAATCAACATATATACATTAGTTGAATGTATAAATAGCTAACAATTAATTAGTGTGTAAATGTAAAAAAAAATAGTTTTGAATAAAATATTACTATTTCTAATATGTATATATATATATATAGAATAGCTGCCAGTTTCCTCAAATCACTATTATATTAAAAGAGTTAATTAATATAAGAAGTCTTATTCAACCTGAATTTTGATTTCACTAAAATTTAGATGGTCATCAACTCAGTCAATATATTTCTTATTCCTAAAATAAAATTGTTATTAAAGGGAATGAAATCATAAAATACCTCACTGTGAGCTCTCTCACAATCTGTATCTATGTTTGAAGAATAGCCTCTTATATTAACCATCTTGATATCTGAATGGGAACTCAGTAACTAAGTTCTACGAAGGAGCATCTCAATAAATGTGAATATTTCTAATGAAATCAAGTTCTCACATTAATGGTCTCTAGAGTCTGGATGGTGGTCTTGGCTGCAGACAGATGTTCTGTGAGCTCTGAGATTCGCTCGTTCAGTCGCTCTCGCTCTCCATCCATACTTTGAGACTAAATTGAAGTAACAAAAAAGTTACTAAAGCAATAGAGTCATATTTAAAACAAACACATTTTAATATTGTTATGTAAATCAATGGTATATTGATATTGTGTGATTAAGAATCCATTCAAATATACGGGATTCATTCTTTAGGGTGGAGCAACTAAGAAAGATTAAATGGAGGAGTAAATTGGGCTTTACCACACAATGCAGTTTTTTCTCCAGAAGGTGGCTGGTCTGTTGTGTGCAGGAGTAGTTGTCCTGAAGCCTGATGAAACAGAAAGCCATATGATATATTCCAATGCATTCTTATATATATATATAATTCTGGTTTGCAATAAATTTGAGAAAATCAGTGATTGGTTGGCACAGATTTATTTATTGATTTATTATTTATTTTTAATAACAACAAACATACAATTTGTCACTCACTCATCTTTATAAAACATAAGTACACTTCCATTTTTATTAAATGCAATTAGCTTAACATTAGAGTGTTTTCTGGCACTTAAGTAGGACTTAATTACATCTTCGTGTATCATTTAATAATTAATAATATATAATTTATTTAAATATATTTGCAATTACAAATTTGTAAGTTGGAATTATGTACATTTATATAATATTTTTTTCTTTTAATGTAACACCAAATAACACTACAAAATAAAATGATTATCAAGTATAGTCAACACTTCTAAATAAGTGCTCTTCTTTAAAGAACAACAAAATATTTTTAAAACATAATGAATTGAAATGTATTTAAAGTAAAACTTTGAATTTGGCATTATTACAAAGTGCACTTTTTAAAAGTACGTTTGTTAAGATACATGAAATTGTCTGTTTTTAAGCAAATTTAAGTGGCCTTTTATTTCATTGATTATACAGGTGCTGGTCATATAATTAGAATATCAACAAAAGTTCATTGCAAAAGAGGCTGGCTGTTCACAGAGCTCTGTGTCCAAGCACATTAATAGAGAGGCGAAGTGAAGGAAAAGATGAGGTAGAAAAAAGTGTACAAGCAATAGGGATAACCACACCCTGGAGAGGATTGTGAAACAAAACCCATTAGAAAATGTGGGGAAAGAGTGGACTGCAGCTGGAGTCAGTGCTTCAAGAACCACTACACACAGACGTATGCAAAACATGGGTTTCAGCTTCGCCTTCCTTGTGTCAAACCACTCGTGAATAACAGACAGCGTCAGAAGTGTCTCGCTTCAAAAAGGACTGGACTGCTGCTGAGTGGTGCACAGTTATGTTCTCTGATGAAAGTACATTTTGCATTTCCCTTGAAAATCAGGGTATTGGAATCAGAACTTGGCACCTGCACACAATGCCAAAGCTACCAGTACCTGGTTTAAGGACCATGACCTCCCCAGTCATGGCCAGCAAACCCGCCGGAGCTTAACCCCATAGAAAATCTATATCGTTATTGGTGAAGAGGAAGATGTGATGTGCCAGACCCAAGAATGCAGAAGAGCTGAAGGCCACTATCAGAGCAACCTGGTCTCTCATAACACCTGAGCAGTGCCACAGACTGATCCATGCCACGCCGCATTGCTGCAGGAATTCAGACACAAGGAGCCCCAACTAAGTACTGAGTGCTGTACATGCTCATACTTTTCATTTTTATACTTTTTAGTTGGCCAAGATTTCTAAAAATCCTTTCTTTGTATTGGTCTTAAAGGTCCCCTTCTTCGTGATCCCATGTTTTAAACTTTAGTTAGTGTGTAATGTTGTTGTTAGAGTATAAATAATATCTGTAAAATCTAAAGCTCAAAGTTCAATGCCAAGCGAGATATTTTATTTAACAGAATTTGCCTACATCGAACGACCTGTTTGGACTACATCCCTCTAGTTCCTGCAGGAATGACGTCACTAAAACAGTTTTTTGACTAACCTCCGCCCACATGAATACACAAAAAAGGGGCGTGGTCTTGTTTCGCTCGCATGGAGAAGAGGAAGAGTTGCGTTTGAAGAGTGCGTTTGTCGCCATGTCGTCGAAACGCTGTTATTTTCATCTCGGAGTCCAAGGCGATTGGGACGCAGACTGATTAGGTGGAATATAAAAGGGACATTTTGACATGAAGAGCGAGGGGAACAGAGGGGAAGAACAGAGTGGGAACGGGAACAGGACGGAACGGACGGATTAGTGTCGCGGGGACGGAGCGGACGGATTAATGCAGCGGGGACGGAGCAGATTGATTAATGCCGTGGAAAAGACTAGCAGGAAGGACTAGCGCGGCAGGAAGGTGGAACTCTAGTCACAGCGTTTTTTGGGGAATTGGAGGAACAAATTCATAGAGTGAACTGGATGAGGACTGGAGAGCGGCTGAACACCCTTATCATCTATACAGCAGTTAAGTGCCTCTTGGATATTCTTCTGTGAAGCGCTTTTGTCTTTTATATTTGTGGGGACAATTGCCAGTGGATAGCATTTCTACATTAGTTCAAGACATGGATTGAAATCTCTTCGTAATATTCCTCACAGTGTTGGAGATTTAAGCTCTAGATGGTGGAAGATGCCGGCGGTGACCGTGAGTCAGAGCTATATTCGCTGTGAGTTTGCTGTGGACTGCAGTGTCTAGTGTGAAGTGAACACGTGTGATTCTTTGAGGTGATCAAATGTATGCACGAGTATGGGTGGATAATTCTGCTGTCTGCTCTGAAGGACGACCTCGTACTACTGTCTGTTCCATAAACTGTTGTCATACTTTTAAGAGAGGCCGTGGAGCGAGGCGATTTGATCATTGTCTGCTCTAAGATCCAGTGATATATTTTGAAGATAAGCTGCTGTGAAAAAGTCTCTTGTTACAATTTGTTCCCTAGTTGGCCGCTGCCCTCTTGGAGAAGCTGTTGGTCTGTTGTAGCCCATGTGGCAGAAAAGCCACTGGGTACAGCTCTTTTCCCATTGAACGTTCCACTATCTGCTGGCACACTCTGGAAGAGAAACCGTTGGGTGAAGTACCCCCCCCCCCCCCATTGTCCATTCTACATTCTGCTGTTATACTCTGGAGATAAGTTGTTGTGTGACAGCTCCTTCTTATAGACCGTCACATTATCTGCTGGGTCGAGACCATCGTGCCAAAAAGCCCCCACTGCTGCTGGACCGAGTAAACGGAGCTGGAACTCTTCCATCTTGTGTTTTAGTATTTAGGGTTTTAACTTAATGAAATCAAACTTTTATACCTACCTTGCTGTCCTTCTGTGGTGTCTCTGGGTAACTCCTCGAGGTGGTACATACGATAGTGGGGACCAGTTACCGGCCGCCCGTGACAATTAGCTCAGATGAAAAAAAAAAAGTCAAATCTGCTGTGCTGTTTCTCTTGTTAGAGGAAATCTTATATAAACTATCAAAAGTTAAAGAATCAGACTTCTTGTTAGATGTCTTAAAAATTGTATGACATCAAATACAGCATTGTCAGGTCTGCCCTCTTATATATCTCTTATAAAAATGTATTCATTGCTAAAATTTTGGGTTGACTAAATGGGTAAATGTAGTGTATGCATTTGTATATAGTGTGTGTTGGAGCATGTGCACAGTCCACAAAAACACAAACCTGTCTGATGTTAAACAAGGCTGAAGTTTTTAGCTCAAATCCTGCTAAAAATAGCATTTTAACTGCTATATTTTATGTGCATGCATTATATATGAATAGAATAGAATAGAATAGAATAGAATAGAGCACAGTGCAGTTTAGTCTTGTGTCTCACCTTGTGAATTGCTCCATTAAGCTGCTAAGCTCAGTGCGAGTTCTTTGTAACTCAGATTCAAGGAGCTGGTGTCCGGTTTTGAACTCAGCTCCCATGCATTTAATTTGTGTTGTGGTCTGCAGCAAGCTGTGGTGGAGAGCCTCATTCTGCTCCTGTAACAACCTGGACAGATTAAACAGACAGTCCATCAAGCACACCTCCAAGAAAACAACCACAATGCTTTTATGAGCAATAACATGCCAAGAGATCATTTGGGAAGCATATTGTTTAACTACCATGCCGATGAAGCTGAAAAGCCATTTCCAGAAACTTTAGCAGACAGCATGCAAGAATGCATAGTAAATAAAAAGACTCACATTAACCTCTCCAATGAATCCTTTTCCTACGCAAGCACAAAAACAGAGGCATATTTGGAAATCATCAACAACAAATAATAATCTGTTTATATAAAGAAGTATATTTTCACTCTGCTTCAATACTAAAGATAAAATACTCACCTTTGGGAAGGAGGATGACTCTTGGTAGCTCACTGTGGATTGATCGTACTGGATAATGGAGCTTGCAGATGAATCTGACTTGTTAGAAAGTGGAGAAGTAGACCGCTGGCCCACTGGAGAGTGGCGAAGATGGCTTGGGTTATCATCATTGTGATGATCCTCTTTGAAGTGGGAATGATAGTGGTTTGATTCTGAATGAAAGAGGTGGTGTCCTGTATGGGAATGCTGAATCTGTGAGTCCGGATGGTCATGGTGATGATGGTGATCTTTGGAATGATGATGGTGGGACTCTGGATGGGAATGATGATGAGATTTTGAAATCCCATGATGTGGAGAATGGTTGGTCTCTGGACTGGACTGGTGATGGGCATTTGAATGGGAATAATGTTGGGATTCCTGAGATTTGTGGTGATGGTAATGATCTGATTCAACAGGGGGGTTATCATGACTTACTGAGTGGAAATGGTGAGGGTGAGGTTCCGGAGAATTACGATCACTTTGATGGTGGAAGTCCAAATTGGAAAGGTGTGCTTTATAATGTGATGTACCGTGATTTGTGGACTCTGAATGTAAGTTGAAATGATTTTCATTAAGATGGGGTGAATTAGAGTGTACAGGGATTTTTGGCTGAGTGCCAGACAAATGATAATGAGGAGGATTATGGTGAGTATCAGTATGGGAAGAATAATAATGGTGTTCAGGAGTAGGGGATGTATCACGTGAATGAGAGTATTGCTGAGTTTCAGAGTGGGAATTTTCATGGAAATTATGGTGTTCTGGTTCTGAAACTATAGTGTGATGGTGTTGATCAGGGTTGGGGGAATGAGTAGGATGGGAAAGATCATGGCGATGGTGAACCTTGGGATGAGAGGATTCAAAGTCAGAATAATGATGTTGCGATTTCACACCAAACTGAGTTTCTGAGTCTGTAGAAAGATGAGATATACTACCATGGTTTTCTCTGTGATGGTGGAGAGGAGGAGGAGAAAGAGGCGAGTCATAGTGATGAGATTTTGGATGGGAATGATGGTGGGAAGTTTCTGAATGTGTGGAATGATGGTGGGAAGATGAGGTGTGATGAATTCCATGGTGGTGATGTGGTGGTGAAGGCGAATGATTATGGTGGTTTGATTCTACATGAGAAGGATAACAGTGATCTTCTGGATGATGGTGAGACCCTGATTTAGAAGATTGTGTTGGACTGCGGTACGATCCATGATGGTTAGTTGGTAGAGAAGGTAAACGGTGGTGGGAATCTGAATGAAGAGAGTGGTGGTGTGGAGATGGGCTACGATTAGTTCCAAGATGGTGCTGTGATGATGAATGATGGTGTTGGGAGTCTGTATGGGCATGATGGTGATGGGATTCTGGATGGACATGATGGTGATGGGATTCTGGATGGGCATGATGTTGTTGGGTTTCTGGATGGGCATGATGTTGTTGGGTATCTGGATGGGCATGATGTTGTTGGGTATCTGGATGGACATGATGGTGATGGGATTCTGGATGGGCATGATGTTGTTGGGTTTCTGGATGGGCATGATGTTGTTGGGTATCTGGATGGACATGATGGTGATGGGATTCTGGATGGGCATGATGTTGTTGGGTATCTGGATGGGCATGATGGTGATGGGATTCTGGATGGACATGATGGTGATGGGATTCTGGATGGGCATGATGTTGTTGGGTTTCTGGATGGGCATGATGTTGTTGGGTTTCTGGATAGGCATGATGTTGTTGGGTATCTGGATGGACATGATGGTGATGGGATTCTGGATGGGCATGATGTTGTTGGGTTTCTGGATAGGCATGATGTTGTTGGGTATCTGGATGGACATGATGGTGTTGGGATTCTGGATGGGGATGATGGTGTTGCGATTCTCTACGGGCATGATGGTGTTGGATGTCTGGATGGACATGATGGTGTTGGGATTCTGGATGGGGATGATGGTGTTGCGATTCTCTACGGGCATGATGGTGTTGGGTGTCTGGATGGGCATGATGGTGTTGGGTTTCTGAATGGGCATGATGGTGTTGCGATTTTCTATGGGCATGATGGTGATGGGATTCTGGGTGGGCATGTTGTTGTAGAGTTTCTGGATGGGCATAATGATGGCAGTTATCTGATTCTGGAGAACAAGGACCTGAAGGTGGGCTATGATAATCTTTGCTGTAATGATGGTGTGATGGAGATGATTTGTGGTGTGAAGTTTGATGATTCAATGAATTCAAATGCTGTTCTTTGGGGGCAATTTGGTGCTTTTTCTGACTTTTGTGGTCATCTTGAGTACCAGATGAAAGACCTTTTGAGGAAGAACTAGTACAGCTTGTATCACTTTTTGTACTGTCACATCTATTCCTGGGAACAGCTTGGTGATGTTGTTGATAGGTGTGGCGCCTTTCAGAATTTGAATGCTTGTTGGAGTGGGAGGTCTTGCTTGAATGTGAGTGCCGTCTGGAATGGGAGCACTTGCTTGACTGAGAATGCTTACTGGAGTGTGAGTATTTGCTGAGATGGGAATTAGCAGTTGATGTTATTGAGCTGGCATTGCTTCCCGGCCGGCTTCTGGTAATTTTTGATGCCTTTTCACTTTTATGTTCAGGCTTCGGAGAAAATGTCTTTGGAGATGTTGAAGTTTGATAAGGGCTCAATGGCCTATGAACATCTGTTACCCCGAGAGATGTAAGTCTTGATGGGCTAAGCACCTGCCTTGTGATTTCATTCAGAAAGGCAGAAAACTTAATCTTCTCCTTCACAAAGTTCTTATGAGGTTCTTGCTTCTTTTTTCCCCTCCCCTCCATGTCTCCAACACCAGCATGATCTGTTTGCCTTGATAGAACCTCCATAGACTTGGTCTTTCTTATGTTTTCAGCCCCTTTACCGTGATTTTGTTGCACCTTATTGCCCTTTTCATTCTTCTGTTGAGAATTCAGTGCAGTCTTCTTGGCAGTTCTTCCAGATTTTTCTTTGACAGTCAGGTTCTTTTCCATGCCTGTGGACTCCTTCAGTTGGTCATCAGCATCCAATAAAGGCATTGTATCTGCATCATCCTCATCATCCTCAAAG
The DNA here is from genome assembly GCF_003368295.1 of Carassius auratus. Lineage (NCBI taxonomy): Eukaryota > Metazoa > Chordata > Actinopteri > Cypriniformes > Cyprinidae > Carassius > Carassius auratus. Next base: position 30,776,157 of record NC_039247.1, read on the forward strand.
GCTCTCTGTCCTCTGCTGATATCTATACATGATTGTGACTTCTTTGAACACTGAATAGCTCGCTTGGGCTCAGTATTCAAAGGGGCATTTTCCAGACTGTATTCAGATGACCAAGAAGAACATGAACCAGAGGAAGAGGAAGAGGGAAAGCTAGAATTGGAGAAATGTGATTTGGAGGAAGAAGATGAAGAGGAATTGGAGGAGGAAGAGGAATCAGAACTGGATGAGCTTGATGAAGCCTTTGACGAGGAACTAGAGGAAGACCCAGAAGAGTTTGAGGAACTGACTGAAGCATTAGAGTGAGTTTTCTTTTTCGGTGCGTGACGTTTATCCTTTTGTTGTGGATAATGATGATGATGATGATGGCTATCAGCTTGGGGGTGATGATGGTTATAATGCTTATGAATGTGATGGCGACAACTGCTGGCATCTGAAGTACTATAGATAAAAGTGAAGAAAAAATATTTAGTGATTCTTACTGAGGCACTATTCATTAGTTACTAATACTATTACTCATTAAAAACCAATTACTTATTTTATGTATAAATTCATCCAACACCATTTGTGCTGTAGATGTAATAGAGACAAGTTAAGAGCTGTGCAGGTGAACGTCTCTCCCCTAATCTCAAGAGGTACACTAGCGACTGACACTAGAGTCTGCAGTCTTTTGTGTCCTTATTACTGCCCCCACCTCCTATGCCAGAAACAACGGTTCGAATCCCGCCTACATAGGGTCAAGTATATCCGGAGGGGTTATGTTGGTGCCATGACCCGGATGGAAGTGAGGTTTAAAGGGGTGAGTATAATGGAGGCCAAGCATCTAGTAAGAGCTGTGCAGGTAAACTTCACTGCCCTGTCTTCAAGAGGCATGCTAACGAATAACACTAAATGTTGCAGTCTTTCGTGTTCTTTTTAGTGTAACTGCCTCCCATGCTGGAAACTCTGGTTTGAATTCTGCTTAGAGAGGGTAAAGTAGAACCAGAGGGGTTACGTTGGTGTCAGGTTTAGGGGTGTGAGTAAAACAGAGGCCAGCTAAAAAGAACTGTGCAGGTAAACTTCACGGCCCTGATTTTAAGAGGTGCACTAGCAACTGACACTAGTGTTTGCATATATATATATATATATAAATGCCTACATCTCATAATGGATAGTCATCTATTTGCTCGCATACGAGCATCTTCGTTTCATCTCGGAGACGCGTTCTGTCTTTGTGCTTGCCAAATTCCACCATGTAAATATTAAATCTGTCATGGCACGGGTGCAACTGGCTCTTAAAGGGAATAGAAGATGAGACTCTGATTGGTTTATTGCACGTACCTGCACCGTGCGATTTACACTTTACATTTAGATCCTTAAAATAGGGCCCCAAAAGTTTTTGGTTGTTCAAAAAGGTGTGCTCATTGAAAACAGTTGCGTTCGCTCCTTCACTGGCTGTGCTGATTTAAATCTAGTGGTTCTTTTGTGTATGTGTCACAAGTTCAGTGACGGAGGTAGTGATGATTCTCTCCAGCCACTCAGTGATCAAGGTTTACATTTCATGTTTTGATAACGGTACTGTACCTAACCGTTCATGCAGTTGAAAAGTGCCAATAGACATAAAGTATTCCTACCATGTGGCTCGAATAGCATAAAAACTTGCAGGTGGTTTCATTTGACTTTGGCTTGTCAACAACCACTTAGAAAAACCCATAGCAACAATTTAACCAAGCCAGAGGAACTACCCACAACACCATAGCAACCCACTGCTTAGAAACAACACACATTTTTCTTAAGAAAATAATTATTTCTTATTTTTCTAAGTTTTTTTTGCTTCAAGATATAACAACAGCATGTATATACATTATGCATATTTATAAATACATTTTAACAAATGCTTTTTTAATGTTTCTTTTTTATAAATCATATATTTTTATCACCTCTTATCTTCCTGTTCCTCTGGAAGGTGTGCACCACGTTGGTGATGATGGTGACGATGAGATGAGTGGCGACGCTGATGGTGTTGACTACGGTGATCTATCTGATTATGAGCCATTGTCTATGTTCTTGCTTCTCCTCAGAAAGACAATTTAATTTAACTAAATTGTTCTTGCTTTGTAAAACTTTTTGTTGATTTCCAAGCAACAAATTGTCCAAACGTGTAATGGTTAGTGCTGTGGGGATACATAACAGATATGGTACAGATTTAGTAGTGTAATTTAAAGTGTAAAACATTTTTTGTTACAAAGCTACAAACACTGTTCACATGGTAAAGCATGGCTGATATTACAATATCAATATAACTGGCATTTAGATGATCTAAACAAATGGGTTAATTTAACATACTTGGATCTTTTATACTTAATAGAAAGGATTTACAAGAAAATAATTAATAATTAAAAGTGTCAAATAAAATTGTAACATATAGCTCTCTTTCTCTCTCTCTCTCTCTCTCTTTAATTAACATAAAATAAAAACTCTTAAAAGTTAGCTACAGTATATGAAATTGCAATATCTTACCGTAAAATGATCAAAATTGCCAACAAAGCCAGACTTCCTCAAAGGATTAAAGAAATATATATAAAAAATGTGTAATACCAATTTAAAAACAAAATTACAACTCTTAATTCCGAACAAATGAAAATTATAAGCCACAGCAAAAAAAAAAATATAAAAAAAGTTGCTTGCTTGACGGCTTTGAGAGAGATGATGAGAGCTCTGGTATTCTCATAACTTTTCAATGCATGTGTGTCCGGCCCCTTTATCTGACAGGGATGATTTCCCAGCAGCCATCAGCACAGCCTGAGCACTAGATGTCAATAATTCCTGTCCCATTCTCTGAAGTGCCCACGGCAGTTTGTACAGCAATGACATTAACATCAATTCACTTTGAAGGGGAGATTATTTTCCATGGAAGGCACTAGTTGCTAATTCTTTTAATTTTGAGGGGCATCAGATGATATAAGCTGCATAATTATCTTTATAGGACTTTAGAGATAATTTATACAGTTTAGGTCAATTTCACATAAAAGATGTCTACTCATGGTCCACTAGAGAAAATAACTGATTTATAAAAATGGCCCTGTTCAAGTTTACACCCCCTTGATTCTTAATAGTGTTATCTGGATGATCCACGGCTGTGTTTATTATTATTATTATTATTATTATTAATTACTTTGTGATGGTTGTCCATGAGTCCTGAACGTTAAACTGCCTGCTGTTCTTCAGAAAAATCCTTCAGCTCCCACCAATTCTTTGGTTTTCCAGTATCTTTTGTGTATTTGAACCATTTCCATCAGTGACTGTATGATTCTGACATCCATTTTTACACACTGAGGGACTCAATGCATTTACACAACTATTATTAGAGAAGGTTCAGACACTCACTGATGCTCCAGAAGGAGAAAAATGCAATAAGAGCTGGGGGTTGAAAACATTTGAACAGAATGATGATGTGTAAATTTTTCTTATTTTGTCGATATATATATATATATATATATATATATATATATTTAATTTAGTACTGCCTTTCAGAATCTACAGAGGATACTTACATATTTCCCAGAAAACAAAATAAGTGCAGTTTACCCTGATCTTCAAATTCAAAATGTTTTCACACCTAGCTCTTAATGGTCTTATCTTCTGGAGCATCAGTAAGTGTTTGATCCTTCTTATTTTGGTAAAATAATGAACATTTTGCAGATTCTGCCAGGTGTATGTTAACTTTTAACCATAACTGTAAATATTTTTTTCCCAAATATGTACATTTTCGCCAAGTAACAGTCTCAACTTTTAACTTGTCATTTTAATAAAACACTGATCGATTCTTAAACTGACACAGAATGCACTGCACTATGGTTCATAGTTTCCTTTGCTTGGGGCCTGTGCTAGTGTCTGTCATCACTGTTGATGCACATGTGAATACAGCGAGGCTGACGGAGGATGGAATCATCGAGAATCAATCTGAATTCACAACATTAATCATAAAACACGTTCACAGACACGTTTGCCCTCGCCGTCACTGTTTGACAACGTGACACATCCTGATGCCCTCAACAAAACTATCACACAAACAAACAAAAAACCACAAAGCCTTATGAAACAAACACTTAAGATTTAGAATAACAGCTGAAAGACTTCAGAATAATACTGTAAAGCACTAATTCACTGTATTTTTGTTCTTTTGTAATTTGGTTTATTATACTGTATTCTACTAAATTGATATATTACAGCTAATCATTCCTTATAATAATATTATTATTTATGATATGTAGCTAGTACAGTATATACTGTACTTCTCTAGTCAGGGTATGTAATTAATAATGCACTAACTACACTTCAGAACATCATTACAAAAGGCAACACAAACAATATTTATCATGCATACTGTATATCACAGAGAACCCAAATGTAAAGACTTTACTCTCAAAGAAACACTCTCATGAGGATACTAGGAGAAGTATTATTCCAAATATTCAACTGTGAAGCAGATTCATGAAAGCCATGAGAATCAGCGACAGCAGTTTTGGGGCAGAAACGGGATCTCAGTGGTTTGTGGGTATGTATTAGTTCATGCTAGAAACGATGGATGATCAGTTCTGTGACAGTGCTCAGACAGCGGGCTATAATCAATATCAGACAGACACAGAGGAACGCCAGGATCCTGTCCTCGTCCTCAGAACGCCTCTGTCCTCTGACAGATTAACACATTCAGAGACTAACACCATACGGTACAATTATGAAAGATATCATTGTTCAAATGCATGTGGTTCTTCTCGTTTCTTTTTGCCTTACAGATTTTTATTAAGCAGATGTAGAAAAAAAAATATATCTTATGTTGCTTATTTAGATACATCCATGACTGATAAAACAAAAACAAACAAAACAAACTGTCTAATCTCAATAAAAGCTGCATTTATAAAAAAATTTAAAAAAAATCTAACATTTTTCTTTTTACAAATACAGGCTTTATTTACAATCTGGAAAACATAAAACAGGAAATTACAAAACGCTTCAATTTAATGACAAAAAAAAGGACAAGACAAAGTAGACAATGTTAAATAAGGCTACATTAATATATTTAGACACTTACTCTGATATAAAACACATCTAAAGATTTATAGATCAACTCATCTAGATATTTTAAACATGATGTCATTTAGTATGAACAGAAATGCAGTATGCCTGTGTTATATACACTTTCAGCTCTGACAGGCTACTACTGCTTTACAACGCTTCTTCTTCAAACAGTAGAACACTACAGTCGTGTAGTAAACACCAACCATCTACCATGAGATCTGGGGTAAATCAAATAAGAGAAAAAACTAAAAATCACAACAGGTTTTTTCATCTGCGGACGTCATTCAAAGATTAACTGATGAATGCAGCATTGTGATTATATCAGAACAACTAACTCTTAAAACAAGCTTTCAGATCAGATTTAAGGGCAGTAAACGCGATGATGATAATGAAGCAGTGTGACGTGGGAATGTCCCGAGCGCGTGGCTCTTCATTCAACAAACAGTTCAAAACTTTCTGCTTCCTCAAACTCTGCATTCATCTCCGCGGCAAGAAGGTCCAGCTCCGACATCTGAAAGAGCAGGACAAAAATCACAACGGATCAGAGCAAATAAACAGGCGTTTGTGAAGAGAGAGTGCTGTTTGAAAGGCAGTTCTGTTGGGTGAAGTAGAAATGAGAGATGTGTGCTGCATCTGTGCTTCACATCCAGGAAACCCTGCGCTGCACTACAGCTTCATTACATGCGTTTCATCTTTTGTCTTCTCCAGATGTTCACTGATGGACTGGAGTGCTGTGAATTATTCTGATGTTTTTATCAGACTCTCATTCTGACGGCACCCATTCACTGCAGGGCATCCATTGATGAGACACTGATGCAATGCTACATTTCTACAAACCTGATGAAACAAACTCATCTACATCTCAGATGATCTGAAGGTGTATATACATTTTGAGAAAATGCCCTAAATTTTTTGGAGTTGAACTATTCCTTAAAGAGCACACACATCACCTTTAAACCATGTCCTCACCTTCATCTGTTGGACACGCTTCCTCCTGGCCGTCTTCTTCCCCAGACACACACCGGGGATGTTAGGATCGATCTCTGGAGGCTGGGACACGCTGTCATCCGCAGCGGAGAGGTGGAAGGAGCCCACAGCCGCGGTGCGCATCACCTCTGGCGTCTGAAGCCTCTCGAAACCAAACAGGGTGTCTGGGGTGTTGTGAGAAGAGGGAGGAGCAGGACGGGCGTTTGGGCTGCCGAAGGACCGGTCCCCCGGACTCTGGCGACTGTAGGAGCGCCGCACTCGTAGGGGCCAGACGGGGTCCTGCTCCGGCTCTCTGTGCAGAGCAGACACAGATGGAGACGGAGGAGGCGGGACGGGTGAGAGGACCGATGCTGCCGCTGAAGACGACTTCACCACTGCAGATGATCCAGACACATTCTCCTTGTTACTGTCACACAGCGCCTACAGGAACATTTCCACCAGATCACATCAGGCACTTGAGCGACAGCCCCAAAACTAAACAATCATGACACTGGGAAGGGTTTGAGAGACTGACCTGAGTTTTCCTGGGAGCAATCTTCCTGACAGTGATTGACCGCTTCACAGCCGGAGCCTTACGAGCGACAGACCAGACATTATAATATTACACACATCCATTATCATGAGTCAAACCAGTTCACCGCTGCAGGATTCACTAACACCTCATAGCACTTACAGAACATCTGAAAACAGTTTTTAAAGTGTAGTCTCTACCTTGTTAACCCTCGTGCGTTGTTCAAATTCACTACCCTTTCGTTATGTTCAGGATGAAATAATCATCTGAATTAAACCGCTGCAAAAATGTATCAGATAAATATTGTTCACTTTTTTTTGTTGCATAAATCTATTAATCAACCTCAGTCCTGATCAAAACTACCAAATGTTAAAAAAATTAGAGAAAAAGATTTAACTCTTTAATTGCCACATAATTGGTTAGAGAGTCGGACTCCCAATCGAAGGGTTGTGGGTTCTAGTCTCGGGCTGGCAGGAATTGTAGGTGGGGGGGGTGCATGTACAGTTCTCTCTCCACCTTCAATACCACGACTGAGACCCTTGAGCAAGGCATCGAACCCCCAACTGCTCCCCGGGCGCCGCAGCATAAATGATGAACACTGCTCCGGGCGTGTGTTCACAGTGTGTGTGTGTGTGTGTGTGTGTTTACTGCTCTGTGTGTGTGCATTTCGGATGGGTTAAATGCAGAGCACAAATTCTGAGTATGGGTCACCATACTTGGCTGAATGTCACGTCACTTTCATAAATTTCATAATACTCCATCACTGACTGTGGGTACTTGACACTGGACTTCAGGCATTTTGGCATTTCCTTCTCCCCAGTCTTCCTCCAGACTCTGGCACCTTGATTTCCGAATGACATGCAAAATTTGTCCAAAAGTCCAGTGCTGCTTCTCTGTAGCCCAGGTCAGGCGCTTCTGCCGCTGTTTCTGGTTCAAAAGTGGCTTGACCTGGGGAATGCGGCACCTGTAGCCCATGTCCTGCACACACCTGTGCACGGTGGCTCTGGATGTTTCTACTCCAGACTCAGTCCACTGCTTCCGCAGCTCCCCCAAGGTCTGGAATCGGTCCTTCTCCACAATCTTCCTCAGGGTCCGGTCACCTCTTCTCGTTGTGCAGCGTTTTTTGCCACACTTTTTCCTTCCCACAGACTTCCCACTGAGGTGCCTTGATACAGCACTCTGGGAACAGCCTATTCATTCAGACATTTCTTTCTGTGTCTTACCCTCTCGCTTGAGGGTGTCAATGATGGCCTTCTGGACAGCAGTCAGGTCAGTCTTACCCATGATTGCGGTTTTGAGTAATGAACCAGGCTGGGAGTTTTTAAAAGCCTCAGGAATATTTTGCTGGTGTTTGGAGTTAATTAGTTGATTCAGATGATTAGGTTAATAGCTCGTTTAGAGAACCTTTTCATGATATGATAATTTTTTGAGATAGGAATTTTGGGTTTTCATGAGCTGTATGCCAAAAACATCAGTATTAAACAATAAAAGACCTGAAATAGTTCAGTTGGTGTGCAATGAATCTAAAATATATGAAAGTTTAATTTTTATCATTACATTACGGAAAATAATGAACTTTATCACAATATGCTAATTTATTTAGAAGGACCTGTATATGGAGTATAACAGCAAATTATAGTGTGTGTGTGTGTGTGTGAGAGAGAGTGAGAGAGAGATAGAGAGAGAGAGAGTATGTGTGTGTGTGTGTGTGTGTGTGTGAGAGAGAGAGAGAGGTTGTGAGGGAGACCTTTGCACACTTACCTTGATGTATCTGAAAAAATCTAAATATGCACCTCAGCTCTCAGAACTACATGGAGAAAATAAAAACAAAGTGTATTTATGCACCTGCTGCCTTTTGATGGTGGTGAGAAGTACGGACTAAACAAAAACAAGGTAAGTGGATTTAAACACCTCTGTGAAGTTGGCACCCCATAAAAAGATATAATCACCAAAACTATGCCATTCGTTTGTGCTGATTTGTGCCGCAGAAACGAACGTTTGTGCTGGTTTGGTGTTTGAGATATAAAACATTCTTTTTTTGACCGTGTGGCGTCAATCTCCTTCCAATGTCACCCAAATCGCTCCAAACCAGGGCAGTTTGTTTGTGCCCATTTGTGCCGTTAAAACAAACACTGTTTTCCTTCTGTAGATACATACACTCAGCCCCACATACTCCAAATCCACCCCAAATAGACTCGTTTGTTTGTGCCTCTTTCTGCTGGTTTGTGCCAGTAATATTTTCGTTTGTGCTGCTTCGGTTTTTAAAATATTAGACATTGAATTATAGATGATGAAGTCACTCAGCCCCATACTCCTAATCCATGAAAGTGGTCTTGTTTGTGCCACGTAAAAACATTTGTTTGTGCTGCTTAGGTTTTTATGATATTACAATAATGTTTAGTGGTCATTTTCTGATGTCAATCAGCACCCAAAATCTTCTTTGTTTGTGCTTCGTTTGCCCTGTTAATATTTTCGTTTTTGCTACTGTTTAAAAAAAAAAAAAAACAGTAGCAAAAACAAAAATATTACCAGCACAAACAAAGCACAAATAAATACGATTTTGGGTAAATTTGGAGCATGTGTGGGGTGGAGTGACGCCACAGTCTATGTAATATCTTAAAAACTGAAGCAGCACAAACAAAAATATTACTGGCACAAACCAGCACAAACGAGGCACAAACCAACGAGTCTATTTGGGGTGGATTTGGAGTATGTGGGGGGCTTTATGATGGTTCTTTCTAAGGCACAAACAGCACAAATCGAGCACGAAGAAAATGCACCACCGGTTTGGGGCGATTTGGACGGCATGGGGTGGAGAATGACGTCACTTTCCTGAATCCAAAGTGTTATTTCTAAGGAAGAGGACAAGATGCAATCTTTATCGTAACAGCACAAACCGGCACAAACGAATGACAATCCATGCGATTTTGATGAACTGGGGTAGAGAGTGACATCACAGCCAGAAACATCTGTTTCTGCGGCACAAATCAGCACAATCGTAGCACAAACGAATGGCATAGTTTTGGTAATTATTTCTTTTTATGGGGTGCAAACTTCACAGAGGTGGTTTAAACACTTGTATGCCATCGTGCTGGTCATTTAATGGTGAGAAGAGCAGCAAGCAACATGAGAAAGGGCTTGACTTGTACCGAAGTTTTAGAAATGATTATGCAGCTTGACCCCTCCAGCGAGCTACAGCTTATTTTGAAGTTGGTGTTGCATTTTGGTTCATAATACATTATGTTCATAAATCTGATGCAAAGTAGATTTCTTTTTTACAGAAAAACTGAAAGTGTATCATTGAAGGATTTTTAGGTTTTAAACTGGCTTTACCATCAAGCAAAGACGAGCATTTCACACACAAGTGTTTAAATCCACTTGTTTTTGTTTAGCCTGTACTTCTAACCATCAAAGCAGGTGCATAAATACACTTATTTTGTTATTGTTTACTCCATGTAGTTCTGAGAGCTGAGCTGCATATTTTGATTTTTTTTTCAGATACATCAAGGTAAGTGCACAAAGTTCTCTCTCTATCACATAATCTCTCTCTCTCTATCACACACACACACACACACACACACACACACTATAATTTGCTGTTATACTTCATATACAAACCAGAAGCTAAGTTTTAGTTTTTTGCACAGGTCTATCTAAAGGGTTGAAGTACCCATCTAGTTATCAACCGTAAAAATTACAAATTTGACCTCTTCCCAAAAGGGAAAACCACCAAACAATCAAGAATGCATGATTTTATGGTGTCATGGCTTTGCAATGACAAAATGTCATTATAATGGAAGTCAATGGGGCAAAAACAGCCACGGACAGTAAATGAGTGAGAAAAAAAAAAAGTAATCTAATGCTGCACAAAAACTAACAATGCATCAAAGCCAATGTTGCTACTAATCTTTGACCTGCCCAAGACTGTGATAAAAGGTAAAAAAAAAAATCCAGTCCATTACACAATCACTTTTTATATTGAAAATAAGTTATTGTGTGTGTGTGTGTCCCCAAATCAGTGACATCATTTATGAACTTGGTAATTAAAGAGTTAAAATCTTGGGATTGAAAAAAAAAAAACATTTTGTAGTTTTGATCAGGACTGAGGTTGATTAATAGATTTATGCAAAAAAAGTTTGAAAATAATATTTATCTGACACATTTTTACAGCAGTTTAATTTAGTGGATGTTTTCATCCCGAACATAACGAAAGGGTAGTGAATATGCCCACAGTGTACTGTTGAGTTTTCACAAAATGTGTCAAAATAAGATGTCACCAACAATCATTCCATTAGTTGAAACACAGAGAAAGTTGTTGCCAAAATAGACTCAACTTTACACACTAGTGGACGAAAAAGTCCCCAACAACGCTTATAGAGCCAGTAAGATGAAAATTCGAAGCTTCCTATCACTGTTTATAAGTCCTGTACATTAGGTTTAAATCCATCCAAGGTTAAAAAACATTGTCATTTTGTCAAAATATCATTTTAAAATTACCTCAATTGTCAGAGATCCCCAAACGGGATCACACAAAGCTGTTCAAAAGATTCAGTTTCCTTAAACCCCACCTTTCGGTAGCATACTGTGTTCTGATTGGTCAACTAACATAGTCAGGTTTGATTGGTTGCTCCGCACTCACCTCTACGGTAAACTATGCGTTAGCATCTGTTTGGGGTGAATTATGTCTTATTCCTCTCACCGCGAAGCAAACAGTAAAATAAAAAACTTGAACAGTCTCGCTGATTTTTCTTCTGTGTGGGTGTATTCAAGCCGCGCTTCAGTTTGAATCTGAATAGTGTTCAGCGCGGGGCGTGGTCACATTAGATATACTGAAGGGAGACGTGAAAAACAGACATCGCGTTGTTTTCATATGGATTACTTTATCACAGAATATCTGTTTTCGGCAGCACTTGTTTAGTTTTAAAGTAGACATGTCAAGCTTTCTAAAGATATCTCTCTCATGTCTCTTCGTTGAGTATTCACAGAGTTACACTTCATTTTAATGACGTGTTTGTAAATGAAGATCAGCGCAGACAAAGGCTGCAGACAGCACACATACTGATAAGACGCTCGGGAGAAAACAGACACATAACTTCATAATCATACTTCACGTTGTGATTCGGAGATGCTCGTTGTTAATGAACCATCTTTTATGGCCAAACGCTTTGAAAATCCCGCTGTACTCACCGAGATTAGAAAAGCAGTCATCAGTGAAATGTTGTGAACACAACAAAAGGGATTTGTTGTACTGCTCTGGTATTGTGGTAAACATGAATTTTAGCCATTGGTTCTTCTGATCTTCATTCTTTAGCAGTGAAAATAAAACAAACTTGCCTTTACAATTAAAAACACACTGTCTCCTCGACATGATGCTCTCACACCAACCAGAGCGTCTGTGTGTGTGTGTGTGTGGGGGGGGGGGGGGGGCAGAGATTATTATGCAAAGTGTTCTAGTGAAGTACATAGAGATGGGCAAAAGATTTGAAATCTATAACGACTCGTTTCAGCGATTCAGAGTCGACTCCTTACTTTAGAAGCCAATAACTTTATAAATCGTGTACTTTTTGGTTTAATTACTTTGCACATTGTTTACGCTGATGAACAGCTACATCATACACTGTAATACAGCTAATTTTTGATTTCCCATCTGTGTGGCTCTTTAAGGGTTAATTTTGGCAATAAACAAACAGTGAGTTCTTCATTCACTGTCACTTTAATTAACTGATTATTATTTATATATAATACACAATCAAACCAAAAATCATTAAAACACCATATATATATATATATATATATATATATATATATATATATATATATATTATTATGGTAACACTTTAGAATAAGGTTCCATTAGTTAATGTATTAATTAACATGAACAAACAATGAATAATACATTTATTACTGTATTTATTCATCTTCGTTAATGTTAGTTAATGAAAATACAGTTATTATTTTTATATGTTTTACTAGTGGGTAAATGACTCTAAATTTAATTTCTATAAGTGAGGAGAGCGAATACAGCTTCATACAGTGGAGTACCAGTAACATTTAGGAGCAGAAATGCTTCAGAAACTTTGACATGAGCAAGTTCATCTGACATCATAGAGATGAATTTGTTCTGACTCGGAGTTCTTCTCATATTTTATGACCATTTTCTAAACTACAGAAAATAAACCGTGACATGATGAAGGCGTCTGAATAAATGTTGGTTTGACTCTACAAGCAAAAATGAACTACTGTTATATACATATATTGATACCGACATATCGAGAGCTTCTAAACTATAAACTCATGTCTATTGTATATGTTCTGATCACCAGAGACTGGGTTTGTGCTGAAGAACTGAACTCACCTCAGCTTCAGGAGACAGGGATAATAACCTGCTGGATCTTCTACCATCTGAATCTACGAACAAGAAGCACTGATCTCAGACTGTAATCAGATCGGATCAGATGAGAGAGTCACAGTAAACACACTTACTTCTGCTTCCAGCGCCGCTCTTCATCGATACTCGCTCGGCTTTGATGCTCATCTTGCTAAGCTAAACGAAGCTAAGCTAACGATCACAACATACAAGAGCTGCGCATTTGTTTTCCTAACACTGACCAATCCGTTAAACGTTCTGTCAACGTTATGTGGAATTACATAAAAACAAGTTTCTCTGTTTTCGAGTGTAAACGAATCTGCTCTTCTTTCAAATTCGCCCGCGCGGGGTGGAACTACACCTTCTACTTCCGGTACACGAGTCTTCCTCCGGGTCGCCTTTAAATGTTTGGACTGAACAGATGTATAGTGTTTTTTACATAGACAGTAAAAGAAATGCACACAGCGACCCCATTGGAACTCAATTGAGACAAATGAAGCCCAGTTTTAGCATTTTTTAGCACTTCCGTTTCTGACGCGCAGACTCAAACGAGGCTTGACGACGTCAGCAACCTGTCTGACAGGTGTAAATCTTCTAGTAGCTGTGCGTGCAAACTGCCATCGTTAATCTTGCAGAGACGGCGAGCTTGAGCGGGGAGTTCTTTGTTGTGAGTGAGCAGGAGTAAGTATTCTGATTAATTATTTTGTATAGTATTTTAAAATGTAACGCCAGTACGTCATATTAAGTTAATTGCCTGCGAGCTTCTCCTCCTGTCTGTACGGTAATGCGACAGAGAGCCGAGTGGTTATGACGCAATCGTTAGCCTATTTTTTACAAAAACTGTTTATATGGGGCCATAATGTAACATAGAAGGTAATGGAGCCCTTTATACATTGTCGTGTATCTTTAGAAATAAATAATGGACAAACAGAGTCTTTAAACGCCTCAGATGTAAAGTTATTCGCTGTCAAAGTGACGCCAAAATGAATGGGAGTCAATGGGAATGCTAACGCAAGTGAAGTTCTGCTAAAAGATTGCAGCCCCCACCCGACTTCAACTTCCGATTGAGTTCCTTGCCCCTTGGTTTTTTAGCTGTAATATACAGAGGTGAACAAAGTACACAGCTCCATTACTTGAGTGACAGCTGGTCAGATATTACTCCATCAGCAGTAACAGATATTTACTGAAGACAAAGTACAGATGTAGACTTATGCTCTGCAATAATACCAGTCATGAGAAACTGGTAATCCTTACATTAGTACATGATTCAGTCATCATATCAGCAGCTGCTTTAGTATCTATTAAACCAGCTGTACTGTATTAATGATGTTAATGATATCCAGTGTAAGAGGAGCTGAGAGGAACACATATCTGGGAAATGAAGAAGGGTTCACACACTCTTGAGTGTACACTGGAGAATACAGGTCGAGAAACATCACACAATATGACATTTATTAGAAAACAGTGTTTATTGTAACTCACTGCTTCATTCAGCACACCGTTTCATTTTCAAAAACAATGTCTGGCTTGAACAAGAGCCAAATACAGTACATTCTGCAGACAGGTCAGGAGGATCTTTAGGGCCGTACACAAGGTTTAAAAAATATATATATTTATATATATATGTTTATTTCCATAAAACCTTTGATCTTTATAAAAATAACCATCTCACAAACCACCTGCGAAACATGTGCCGACTTTAATAAAAACATACTTATCAGATCTCTACAACTTAATAATAATAATACAGTAATAAAAACAGCAAGATGGATTTTTGAACAAAAGTTGTGAACATCTTACCAATAGTCATTCTGAAAGATACTAAATAACTGAAACATACTTTTATTTTATTTACTTTGTTTAGAAATGACTACATTTTCACAAATCTAGAATAATTAACTCTTTCTATTAATCCTTCTCTCGCTGACATGTGAAAGGCTGAGAAATCGAGTCTCCCTTCCACTAGAGGTCAGCACTCAAGACCAGAAACCTGAAACAAAGACATTTAAGCACCCTTTAAAGAATGAACCTTTATAAAACCCTCTTCCCTTCTGACGGAGTAATCTACAGGAGCCTGTTTAAAGAGACTGAAAGGTTTCGGCTCATACAGTGATAAACACGCAGACTCACAACAGTGTTCAGTGCCCGGTGTGGTGATTCAGGGACTCTAGAAGGTCTGGTCATCATTGCAGGAGTCTGTCCAGTGTCCGAAGGCCTCACAGATGTCACAGTAGGGCCGCTGAAGGCTGGCGTGTCCGTGGCGGGAGTGTGGAGCGTCCGGCGTCTGCTGCTGCGTGGGACAGTCCTCGGACTCGTGCAGGTCAAAGCAGTCACAGATGTCACAGAAGAGACGCGGAGCGGGCTTCTTCTTCAGCACCGGCTCGGACGCACTGCAGCACAACACAAAAACATACATTTCATACACAGAAGGACATTTTTATAGTCATCACCAAGTCTATAACACGTGTGCGTACCCAAAGTCAAATAATAAAGCCGTTACAGCTACTAGTTAAGATGAACATACATTAGTGCGTTCCCATCGAGCGCTGCTTCTGCCATCTTCTCCAGTTTAGATCGGAGCTCCTCGTTCTTCCGCTGCAGATCCACGATCACAGAGTTCAGGAACTCAACCTGCGCCGAAGACAGACGTGAATCAGCAGAAGTGTGTCAGATGGGTGATTCATGATGTATAATCCCACAGACCCATTACATAGCTAATCAAATACCTATACACACTCAAAAGAAAGAACAATGGCTCAAAGTCTGTTTTATTAAACAGAAGCAGGTTTACACTGCGTCTGTAACTGGCTGATGTTGTAGGTCATAGATGAATACACACATAAAGAGAGAACGGTTCTCTGCATGTACCTGTCGCTCTGCAGTCTCCTTTGCCTCCTTCCATGTTTTTACAGCAGAATCATCTGGTTGGAACACAAAACACTCATGCAAACCGCTCATGTATACAAATAAACACACAAATAAACGTATAACGGTGTTTATATATTCTGAGAGTCACCTGAGGCGTCCTGTCCTGCGCCGCTGATCTGATCCTCAGCTGAACTCCTCTCCTGAAGCAGAGAGCTCTCACTCCTGTGCACCTTCAGCATCTCACCTGCTATCTGCTTACAAGAACCACCAACAACACTGAGACGTGCACACACACACACACACACACACACACACACTCGCTCTGATCCACACAGACGTTACCTGGTTCCTCAGAGACTCTATTTCTGTGTCCTTCTCTAGAATCAAGGCCCTCTGTGTTCGGACAGACTGCTGGAGAGCTTCCTTCTCCTTCTCTGTTTCTTTTGTTAAAGTGCTCTCCCTGTGCAGAAGACAGACAGTGTGACGTGTGCCTCCTCCATTCATTCATGCAGGGTCACATTAAAACAACACAGACTTCTGCACATGGTACGGTTAGAATTGAATTCAATTTCCTGTAGTTGCTCACCTCATTTTTATCTTCTTCAGTTGACTATTGAGGCTGTCACACTGCATTACCAGGGAACAGAATTCAAGATTTATCCCAAAAAATAAACAAATACAACATCCTTATTTTGCATTCTTATTTTCAGCTTTTAAAGGGATCATGAACTGCTTTTATTACTTTGTTCTGTTCTTTGAGGTCCACCTATGATGTTATCAAGACTTTTACATCAAAATACATCATAATTTAGAATAAGCAGTTTTCTTTATATATTTTAAATATGAATACTTGCACGGCATTGTCTTTTAATTTCAATCTTTCTGAAAATCCTGTGTTGAATTGTGCCTCATTTGTGAATGAATCTGCTGTAAAATGACAAACAAACAAGCACTGAAGAATTGGTGGGCGGAGCTAAACAGGCACTGCGTTAGAAATTGTGGGCGGAGCTAAACGTCTTCTATTTTGATTTCTGTTCATGACCCCTTTAAAAAAATCCAGCAACTCAATGAGTCCATCACATACTCTTAGTATAAATCTCAATTTATTTAAAACATTTTTTTCCTGAAACTTAATAGTAGTCTTGTGTAAAAAAGACTGCGGTGGAAAAGCTCCACAGTTCGATATGGAAGCATATGGGTAGCATTATTCAATTTGGGATGTAATATGCAAAATGACAATGTAATATGTAAAATGGCAATGCATTTCTGTATTTACATTTACATTTTACAATACATTTGTGCAACGTTTGGTGCAAAATGAAAATGAAAATTAAATTACATAATTTTCATTTGCCATTTCCTACACCAGTTTTAATATGTAAAATGAATATTAATTTTAACGCTTTATAAGTTGCAAAATTAAAATGAAAATGTATTACAGAAATGATTATATATGTCTAACATGTTCAAGTAAAAACTGTGGCAAAATGATCATTTAAATGCTTTTTTTCTTAAATGCATTAACACTCACAGTCAAGACACTTACGATTGCATTTTCATTCGGTGTCCCGCAATGAATGTAGCAAAATTCAATGTGCACATTGAAAATGCACGTCTCCGCCCCCTCCCACAAATTATGTGCCCAGCTACATCTGATTCAAATATTACGCTAATTAACAGTGAGGGGTTGTTTCAGACATTACAGTGCTTCACTCGCACTGACTCTTATTCTGCCTGAAAGAATAAAAAGACCGAGCTGAAGGCGGAGCGATTCGACCAATCAGATGAAAGCAGCGTTTCAACTCCGCCCACAAGTGCGAATGAAATATTGAAGCCATAAACCGAAATCATCAAAACGTACACGGACCAACTGTCTTGTCCATGTTGTCTCACTTGATTGAATCCTCTTCTTGAGACTTGAGTCTCTGACCTTCTGTAAGCCCCGCCTTGTTCACACAATGATTGACGTGGCGCGAGGGCGGGGACACGTGATCGGCTCCGAATGCATTTTCAATGTGCACTTTGAATTTTGCTACATTCATCGCGGGACACCGAATGAAAATGCAATCGTAAGTGTCTTGACTGAGTGTTAATGCATTTAAGAAAAATAGCATTTAAATGATCATTTTGCCACAGTTTTTGCTTGAACATGTTAGACATATATAATCATTTCTGTAATACATTTGCATTTTAATTTTGCAACTTATAAAGCGTTAAAATTAATATTCATTTTACATATTAAAACTGGTGTAGGAAATGGCAAATGAAAATTATGTAATTTAATTTTCATTTTCATTTTGCACCAAACGTTGCACAAATGTATTGGAAAATGGAAATGTAAATACAGAAATGCATTGCCATTTTACATATTACATTGTCATTTTGCATATTACATCCCAAATTGAATATTGCTACCCATATGCTTCCATAGTTCGAGTCTCTGATCAGAAACGGACAAATTAAGAACCGTAAGTAATTCTAGTTTAATAGTGAGGAGCGGAGGAAGTCCAAGCACCAGAAGCTCATGTAAACAAAAAGGTGATTTAATTTACATTTTCTGTATTTTCCCAAATATTGTGTTTGTACTACAAATCCAGTTTGAATCTATAATCTCTTCTCATTTTGTAAGCTAGGGTTTGATGAAACTGCTTTGAGAAAGTACAAGACCGTTTCAAAGAGACAACACTAGTTGGAGAAAGTTCAAAGATATAGACTTGAGTCTATTTTACTGTGCTCTTCATCAAATGTGAATGAATTTAATTGGATGATTACATGTGCTCTCAAACTGGGATAACCATGCCGTAATGTGTGACATTGTTCTACCCCAATATCATTCAACATCATTATATCCTCCTCCATGTTACCTGGTTCCTCAGAGACTCTATTTCTGTGTGCTTCTCTGAGATCAGGGCACTCTGTGTTCGGACAGACTGCTGGAGAGCGTCCTTCTCCGTCTCTGATTCTCTCGTGAAAGTGTTTTCTCTGCGCAGAACACAGACTGTAAGATGTGTGCTTCAGCTGTCGTTCGTCTGGGGTTCAGCACAACTATACTGGAAACAATCTCTGTCTTTCATTACCTGTTCTTCATCTCCTTCAGCTGCTCGTGGAGATCGTCACACTCCTTTCTGAGCTGCATTGAGAGGGAAGCTAATTTAGGGCTGAACACATGAATCATCACAGCATTGTATATAAAGCATTAAATATTTACAACATCGATCCGTTTCATTCAATTTGAGCATTCAGAAAATATAAAGAGGAGTTCAGCTCAATGATCTGGACACTGCATCCTTCAGTCAGACAAACTTCCAGATGCTAACTAATACAGTATATCATCTGTTAAATCAGACGGTTAACGTACATCTTTGTGTCTGGAGTCTAGCTCCAGGGTTAGCGTCTTCCTCTCATGTTTCAGAGCCTCCACCGCCTGGGCTTTCTCTGTGACCGCTTCCTTCAGCTCCTCTCTGAAACACAGCCAGCCGTTCCTCAAACTACACTCAGGTGAAATCACACAGGACTCATACTTAACTTCTTCTTGAAACAGTTAGGAATTAAAGCAGCAATTCTCAACAATTCTCTCACCTGTGCTAAACAGCATGTAATTGAATGAAGGGTCTCACTCAGTTATGATTGCCATCTATTAATTATTAGTCTTTATCTAAACAAAAATCATGCTGTACTACAGATACAGTGACAGCGATCTACTCTAGTAGACTATGTGGCCATTATATAGACACACACACACAATCACATACACAAACACACTCACATATACATATATATACACACACCCACCCACCCACTCACTCACTCACTCACTCACATATCCACACATACACGTGTACACACACACACACACACACACACACACACACACACACACACACACACACACACACACACACTCACTCACTCAATCACATATACACACACACACATACACAGACACACACACCCACTCGCACACACACTCACGCACACACTCACATATACATGAACACACACAAACACAAGTTAATAATAGGTTAGTTCACCATGAAAACAACTATATGAGGAGTAAATGATGGGGGAATTCATTTTTGTGTGTGTGCATGAACTATATCGTTTGAGTTTTACATTATAATTTGAGACATTGGTTACTTGCTGAACCATGGCAGTCTTACCCATGATTGCGGTTTTGAGTAATGAACCAGGCTGGGAGTTTGTAAAAGCCTCAGGAATCTTTTGCAGGTATTTAGAGTTAATTAGTTGATTCAGATGATTAGGTTAATAGCTCGTTTAGAGAACCGTTTCATGATATGCAAATTTTTTGAGATAGGAATTTTGGGTTTTCATGAGCTGTATGCCAAAATCATCAGTATTAAACAATAAAAGACCTGAAATATTGCAGTTGGTGTGCAATGAATCTAAAATATATTAAAGTTTAATTTTTATCATTACATTATGGAAAATAATGAACTTTTATCACAATATGCTAATTTTTGAGAAGGACCTGTATAATTCCCTTCTCCTCCGCTAGTATTACACATGACTGTATTACAGAGAAAGAATAATTCAGCAGAAGACTTTGAACTGAGAGAAAACTCATCATGAATATGGAACGACTCCGATGTCACAACAACACAAAGATGAGCAGTATTGGGCTTCATGTAAACACTGGTGAAACTGAACTCAGTGTCACGTAAGTGTGTGTCCTCACATGTCTTCAGTGAGGCGGCTGATCTTCTGCTGCTCAGATCTCAGCATCTCCTCATACTCCCAGTTCTGCTGCTTCAGAGCATCCAGCTAACACAGATACACACACATACATCAGGCTGTTTCACACAAAATATCGTTTGGATGATAACTGACAGCATTTATTTTCCCTTGTGAAACGTTTCATGACACTTCAAACACTGTACAGCAAATCTCATAACCCTCCTCAGTGTTTTTAGCTGTTGAAGACGTTACCTGGTTCCTCAGAGACTCTATTTCTGTGTGCTTCTCTGAGATCAGGGCAGTCTGTGTGTGGAGAGACTGCTGGAGAGCGGCGTTCTGCTCCTCACATTCACTTTCCCTGCAGAAGAGCGCACTTTAGTCATCATTTACCTGTCCTCAGGCTCTCCGTGTGACTCTTCTTCATCCACCAAACAAAAAGAAACGCTTAGCAGAATCTTCACGCTGCTTTAATCACATATCATACTTAAAAAAAAAAAAAAAGACTAAAATGACCAGTAGGTGGCAGCAAGCCGCAGTCTTACTGACCGAGTCATGAGTCATTTATTCAGTAGATCTGTTCAAAACGGCTGATTCGTAAGAAACTGTTCATTATGCAAGTAAGGGTCTATGAATCACTGACTCAACATGCTCAAAAAAAAGAGAGAGCATTCATTACCTGTTCTTCATCTCCTTCAGCTGCTCGTGGAGATCGTCACACTCCTTTCTGAGCTGCATTGAGAGGGAAGCTAATTTAGGGCTGAACACATGAATCATCACAGCATTGTATATAAAGCATCAAATATTTACATAAGACACAATATCCACCCGTTTCATTCAATTTGAGCATTCAGAAAATATAAAGAGGAGTTCAGCTCAATGATCTGGCCACTGCATCCTTCAGTCTCACCCCAGCTGTTTCTCTGGAGGTCTCCAGCTGCTGGATCCGTGTCTTCAGCTCCAGGCCTTCGTCCCGAGACACAGCGAGCTCCTGCTGCACTCCATCAAGCTCACGCTGTAGTTCCTGCACTTCTGGTGAGTGCTCCAGGCTTTCAGCTTCATTCTCAGCCTGGACTTGAGCTCGAGAGCGTCTGTCCTCCTCAAGCTGCTTCTGAAGCTCCTCTAGTCTCCTGAAACCAGATCGATTCAGTCCACAAACACATGTTGAAACACAGTCAGTGTCAGGCCCCCCAAACAGCCCCCGCTCTGTTTTCATCACACGTATGAGCGCACACCTCTCTTTCTGCTTGAGCTCCTCGTTCAGCTGTGTTATTAGAGCAGAGCTGTCTCCCGCTGATTTCATGTCCACCATGTCCTCCTCAAGTTTAGTTTTGTCTTCGGTCAGCAGCAGTATCCTTTCTTGGTTTGTGTTCAGATTTGTCTGTAAAGCTGAAGGAGGAAGACACCAGTCAGAAACAGCACACGTGAGTCAGGTTGTTGTCTGCTGGATGGGCTGGTTACTGACCGGCGCAGTGGCTCTTCATCTCCTGTAGTTCAGCACAGAGGGATGTGACCTGATCCTCTCTGTTCCTGAGCTCCTCCAGTAACTCTGAGACAGACAGCCCATGCACAGCTCTATCAAATCTGACAAATCAAGTCAAGACGTGACTCGGAGTAATCGTGCGTGCACATACCTTGATTAGTCCGAGCAGATTTGACTTGATCATTAGACGTCTTCTCAAGATTCTGTTTCGGGGAAATGAAGAATGTGAATTCATTTGAAGATTAATCACAGGCTTAATTCCTTGCATTTGTTGTTGCGTTAGTTGAGTTTGACTCCTACATATACTAAATTAAAACGTAAAAAATTTTAACATTTCACTGAGAAAAAGATCAAAATTTTTGTTATTTTTATGTCATTACATTGTTACAAGTGTAATAATGGGAGTAACAATTGGCAGGATTTTCATAATAATATCTAATATTTCATAGGAATACTGAAATATAATTTCTTTCCCAATTCATTTGTTGTTTTTGTTGCTGTCCTCTCCAGTGCACACGCATGAATATAATGTCCTGTTTTCTAATAGAAAGTCATATTTTGATTTGAAACACCATACGATTCTCCTTAAACGTTAATTTGTGATACATCTGTGTTTTAAAAATAATAATTACAAAATAATACCATATTTCTATAAGAGCGCTAAATCGGATCATGTCAATATCAGAGATATTTAAAGAGCAAGGAGAGGGAGTGTTTCTGATCTAAGAGTCTGAATGTGCTCAGAACAGGACATAAAACTGTGAGATGAAGAGCAATGACTACAATATCAGGTCTCAGGAGGTTACAGCGTCTCTTTCATTGTTAAGTGCTACTCATCACAAGTATGGGAAAGCAAGTATGTTGCATAAAGTTCACTACTTAGTTTACTACTCGGTTGTGCTTGAGGCATCAATGTTTCTTTTCTAAAAAAACACACCTAATATAGATGTTTATAAATAAATTATATCTAGACATCATGTGAATACTATTAATCCTCCTTAATGTTTAAAGTCCACTATATTTATTATTATTGATCTAAGCATTATCCATCGCTCATTATGGTTCAAGTCATCTTTGAATATCTAAAATTAAAAAGAGACCTCTTCAGGGGTTTGTTCTCTGATATCGACCCCTGACCTGCACGCGGTGTATAAGATGGTGCTTCAGTTGTGGTAAAACAGGACATGAAGACCTACCTTTTCTTCCTGAGATCTGGCTTGGCTCTTGTCCTGCTGTATTTGGCTCAGTAACCTCTGCATGTCTCTGTGCTGTGACTGCAGCGTCTGGAGAGCGGTTTCTTGCTCCAGAGCTTCTTGTGTCTTCTCTCGCAGCTGCTGGCCGATCTTAAGTCCCGTGTCCTCCAGCTCTCGGACCCGGAGCTCAGCGCTGTGAAGCTTCCCCAACACCTCCTCCATCTCCACCAGGTGCTGCTCCTCGGTCTTCTCCAGACTGGTGCGCAGTGTCTCTACCAGCCGTTCGTTCTGGAGCTGTGTCTGGTGATCGTTGGCTTCCCCTGTGCAGCCCGTGGCTTGAGAAGCATGCTTGTTAGCCAGAGCTTTACGCAGCTCACACGTGTCTGAGGCTCTGAGCTGCTCCAAGGCTTGCTGGTGCGAGGCCTCGACTGACGCTAGTTTAGCACGCCACTCCTCAACGATATTTGAATTCTCCTCCTTAGATTTGGCCAGCTGACTCAAAAGCTGCTCGTTATCCTTCGACAAGCGTCCGGAGGATGACTGGAGCTGTGACAGAGATTGACGGTGTTCCTCTTCTCGAGCCGCGAGCATCTTGTGCAGTGAGTCCAGCTCTTCCTGGTGACGGTGGCCCTGAGCATCCAGCTGCGTGTGGAGGGAGCACAGCTCCTCCTGGAGAGCAGGAACACCGCCCTGTCCTGACACCGCTTCCAGAGACTTCCGGAGAGCTGCTACCTCCTTGTCCCGCGAGGCAAGATCCCGCTCCAACTCCAGGATACGGGACTTCTCCGAGACCGTGGCCACCTAAGAGTCAAAACTGGTGTTTTAGTGAGCGATGAGTGCGGTGTGGAGGAGTGAGGACTTGGTGATGGTGCGGATGTGACCATCTTTGCAGGTTAAGAAGGGGATAATGTAGTTCTTCTCAAATTATTGGAGTAATACCACCTAAGCTACAACCCCAGTTCTAGAAAAGTTGGGATGTTTTGTAAAAGTAAATGATAAATCTGGGACATAGTTGGGAACAATGGTGACTTCACAAGTGGGGAACAACCACCAACCCCGAAACTGATCATCTAACTTACAATCTCCTGATGTTTTCAGGTTCTCTACAGCTGTGGGAACCCCATATAAAACCAATCAGTGTTCTTCTATATACCTACACGTATAACAAGACACCTCAATGATATGACAGCAGTTAGATGTTTAGTGCATGTTAGTAATCATTCCTAGTGTTAGCTATGAACTGGAGCAAGATCCCTGACACAGAAACAGATGTTAGCTGGAGCGCTGTGGGAGGTGTTCCCGTAGCCCAGAGGAAGATCCATTACCCGGGAGTCCTCTAACTGCCTCTGCAGATTGTCAGCTTTGGTCTTTTCAAAGAGAAGACTCTGTTCGAGCTCCTTCACAAGGGCATGCTCCAGCTGCGTCTGCGTCTGTTAGTAGAAACACAACCAGTGCCACCATCACACGCCTGATGCAGAGACGAGGAGGAAGATGTTGTGATGATCAGTGCCACAGCGGAGGAAAGTGTGAGGAAGCAGAGCAGCAGAGCATCATGCTGAAGAAAGCCACACGAACGAATAAACACCAGACACCGCAGACACGCAGCATTATAGTGTTAGGAACAGAAACAAAGACTCGAGCGAAAAGAGAAAATCTGACGACTACAAGTTATTCCTGATGACCAAGCACTAAAGTACAGCAGTTCAGATCTTCATGAAGGCGTGACTTGTTAGGGATCTTCAGAAACGTATTCTCCCACACGGTTTAAAAACAGACAGGTTTCACATCATGTACGGCTTGATGATCGACTTCAGAGACAGAGATCATTCAGAATCCATGTTCTGTGTAATAATACACTTGTTTTGCTACGACTGTTGAAGTGTGTAAAGCATCTCCGCTAGAATTCCTGGTCTAGGTTTCTGACGTGCGTGGTTTATAACTTCACAATGTTTTCTAGAGTTATTTCTGAATGAGTAGCTCAAGTGTGCAGTGATGAAGGGAGCAGACAGTCAAGAGCGCTTGATTTGAGAACAGGACGAGGCCAGAGAGAAGAAACACAGACATATTACTACAGGAGTCCTGAGAGGCCATGGATTATGATTATTGTTGCTTCTTGTTTACTCCTTATTTTTATTTTTCACAATGTTTGGTGAGTGTACTGTTGCTATAGTAACGCACATCAGTAATACGTCTACAATCAATAAATAAAGACTTATCAATAACAGAGACAGCATGCAAACCTTTTTTTGTGTAATAAACATGTTAAATGATCAAAGCGTTCACTTCAGAATGATGCAGAGAACCATTCTACAGTTGGTTTGTGATTTTTATTCGTCATGTAGGATACGCTGAATATCATGTGTGTCACAAGATTGAACAGTGTGTGTGTGTGTGTGTGTGTGAGAGAGAGAGAGAGTGTATGTGTGTGACAGTGTGTGTGTGTGAGAGAGAGTGTGTTTGTGAGTGAATGTTTGTGTGTGTCAGTGTGTGTGTGTGAGAGAGAGTGTGTGTTTGTGAGTGAATGTTTGTGTGTGTCAGTGTGTGTGTGTGAGAGAGAGTGTGTGTTTGTGAGTGAATGTTTGTGTCTGTGTGTTTCCACAAAGAAATGTAGAAAACACAAAAGATTACAACACTGTATAACATCACTGATTTAAATCATACACATTTTTACTAATATAAAATCGCATTTCTTATTATTATACATTTAACGATTCACGATAAAGATTATAAATAAGGGCAGAGATGCACATTACAACTACGTCCTTAAAGCGCAACCTAAACACAACAGAAGCCCCAGTTATCACCAAACAGTCATGAACTTCAGATACAGGGTCAAACTGACACTATACAGTGACGTCAGCCTCGGGTTAATAAGCGGGTTCGTTTATGATACAGAATGATAACAGATACACAATAATCATATAACCTTACAGAAGTGTTGAAATGCTGAATCAATAACAGTGTTGAACAGGAGCAGCGTCGTCCACCGAGAGGACAGAGCGGAGCGTTATTTAAAGAGGACGTTCACGCGTCAATGAGCAGCAAAGGAAGGAGAAGCTGTATTCGGATTACTTCTGTGTCACTGATCGGGCTTTATATGTAGTTTGAGGTCACAACGGGTTTGACTGAAATAATGATGCAACAACTGACATAAAACAATTGAACAAAAAAACGGATAAATACATAATGTAGGCATTGATAATATTCAAATCCAAACATGATCAAATTAATTTGTGTGTAAGGACAATTTCTCAGCAGCTAGAGCTATAGCCTACAGGCATCCAGTGGCTGGTGTTACAGATAATACATCGTGCTAACTTTATTATTTTAACAGTCAATTTGCAAATAATGTGTTCCGATTTGTCGAACACACAACGCGCTGAATCTCCACGAATTAGTGCATTTTAAAAACGCTGGTTTGTTTCTGCCCACATTTGGGTCATATTTGGACAAACCCAGCAGTTGGGTCACATTTTTACATTTAAAGTTTCACCCAAAAGTTGGGTCAGTCCATATTTAACCCAAAGTTTCTTAGAGTGTGTCATTACTGTGTACTTAATACTAATCGATGTCAATACCACAAGAAACGGACGTCTGAAGAGAAATTATATATGTATAATTTGGAAACTATTTGAGCGTTTACATAATCAGTTTTGATGTTATTTTATACGTATTGTTAAGTTTTATGAGTGGGCTGCTACACGGACAGCTGTTGGAGCACAGAACAACTTTTGATATGTCGAGATCACGAGAAAACACGAAAGAAACGTGATGATAATCCATGGCCTCTTAGTGCAGCTCTTGTGCAGATAATTCATACAGAATAATGAACTCAAAGCCGTATAATATGTTTAACGCTGAATGCACTGGAGGTCAATCAGTGGTTTTAAGAACCGCTGAAGGTCACGCATCTCTGAAGTTCACAGGTCACAGCAGGTTTGACTGCATCCAGGTCTAGTGTGAGCACAGCTTTAGGTCTGAATGTTCAGAGCAAAGATCTTCAAATACCTCCAGATCTCCTTTGGTGATGCAGGCTTCCTCCACCCGGAACTGCAGGTCCTCCACCTTCCTGTTCGGGACAATAATCACTGATCAGCTTCAGTTTCTATTCACACTTTACAATCTTACTTCTACATCAGCTGCATTTCATCTGTTTTTTTCCCCCCATCGTCTGCTGGTGCAACCATACAGTTATGTGTGTCGTTATCATACTGCATGTTAATTTATAAAGTTATCAGAAACAGAGACATGCATAACAAATAATAATAAATTTTTTATTTTTTTGTCCATGGGTCATCAATATGAACATGAGTTATCAATCCATTAGCTCTGAGGATGTCTATATGAGACTCGAATCCTAACAGTCAGATGGATGTGATGCAGTGTGTATGTGATGATGACTGCACCTCTTCTCCTCCTCCAGCTGACCGAGCAGCTCCATCTTCTCTCGGTCTGCAGCCTCCACAAGCTCTCGCAGCTGGTCCATCTGAGCTCCGGCCTCCAGAACATACTGCAGCGATCCAGAGCAGACACACGCATCTCAGATCAGCACAACATAGCATGTTGTAGAGATAAATAAATAAAAATAAAAACTGTGCTCGTGTGATGAACTGAGAAAGTTAGTCTCCAAAGAGCGCCCAGTGGAGCCTGAGTTTCCCAGCTCTCTGTTAACAATCATCTGGCGCCGTCCCTGGTACATCCATGCGCTTTTGACACTAAACCCAATCCCCAAGTAAATGAGGTCATTAAATATAAAACTAGCAAAACGAGTAGCGGCGTCCCCGTCACTTTTTAAAGGAAAGTTACGCCACTGATGATGCTTTAAACTGAATTCACAACCATCTGAAACAGACAGTGTGAAGCAGAAGAAAGAAGGGGAAGGAAGGGTTTTAAAACGATGTTTCTTCCTCTTCATGAGCTCATAACTGTTCTGTGTAAAAACACACACTTTCTTCTTCATAACAACAGTTTCTGCAACCGGCTCCAGCTTTTACTTCTTCTTTTCCTTTTTTCCCCACATTTTTGACTATTTAGAAACCAAAACATTTCTGTCTTAAGTACAAATCTATCTTGAGTTCACCTTTTCTTTTTCTTCCAATTGATTTAAATGATTGAAATTTGCATAGATTTTAGTTTGTATCGTTGCATCTCTAGTTCGTACATGTTTTTACCAATACATTTCCATGACTTGAGACAATATTCATGAACTAATGTTCCCTTATTTAACAAGAGTTCATGTCAATTTATCATAGCGCATGTTAGCTAAAATAATTCTTCAGTGGACAGGTGTTAGACAGAGGAGGCTCTGACCTGCTCCTGGCCTTCTCTCAGTAAGCTCAGCTCCTGCTCCACCGCTCCCACGTGGCTGGTGGCTTTGGCCACCTCTCCTCTCTCCAGGTCCCGCTCGGCCAGGAGCTGCTCGATGTGCTGCTGCTTCTCCTTCAGCGCCTCCTGCAGGGCTGTGGTGCCGGAGATCTTCCTCGCATACTGCGCAGACGTCTCCGCCAGCTTAAGAGACACTCATTCAGCATCTGTCACATAGGACCTTCACTCTACAGATATTACCTTCAAATGTTTACCAAGAAGCCTGTCTTGAATCTCCACTGATATCAAAAATGGTTTCATTATTTGATTCAACTGGCTCAATCAATGAGCTGATGGGAAACGATTTTGCAATTGCACTTTGATGTTGGCACTGTTAAGCATGCTTGAGCTATGAAAGCAAAGGTAAGTGCACTCACCAGTCCTGTTCGGCTGGGCTTGCCACCAGCAGAGGAGGTCAGGGAGCTGATGGAGCTGACGGAGGAGGCGCTGGGGCTGTGTTTCAGGCCTGATGGTGTGCTGGCTGTCTTCGGTGCAGTGCTCTTTGCTTTGGCCAGGCTGGTGGAGGGAAAACCTATCCGGGTCACCTTGTGCACAGGAGCAAACAGACCATACTTGGCCTGACAATGGAAATACCTGATGACACACCAATGCATGCATGAAACCTCGGTTTATTCTGATAATGCACCTCTCCTGCACGGAGTGTAAATGAAAGGTACCTGGTTCCAGCCACAGTACCATCGTTCTTCCCCAAGGGCTCGTCCAGCTCAACTCCACACCACTCTCCCTTGGCAAAATCTGTTTCACCCAAGAAACGCACCACGCCAGTTTTCGAGCCCGTCACCTGTGAAGGAGACGAGGACTCAACATGCATGCTGAGGAGGATATAGATAAGAGCGTGTGAAACGTGTTGGAGCATGGCTGCGCTCTCACCAGCACTCGATCGTTGATCTTCAGCTCGCGCTCTCCCTTCCGGAGCGAGCCGGACTCGGACAGGCTGGACACAGACTCACTCCTGGAGCGCAGCAGCTCAGACGCTGGAGCAGCACAGGACGGAGGAGAAGCCATTGTCTCGTCCGCCTCACCTTCTGTGTGGGACAGCTTGGAGGGCCGTGTGAAGATACCCTGAAGCGCGTCACACTGGAAGTAGCGCACACCTGACACCGAGCCATCGTTCTTCCCAATATGCTCGTCAAGCACGACTCCAGCCCACTGGCCCGGAGCAAACTGGGTCTCTCCTAAGAAGTGAATGACGCCCGGCTTGTTGCCATTCACCCAGACTCGATCGCCCAGCTTGAACTGCTCTCCTGCATCCGGGACCGAGGCTGAGGGTTTGTCAGCTTGAGCTGGTTTAACAGAACCTGCTCCGAAGGAAGAGAAGAAAACAGCTCGGTTCAGAAACCAGACATGCACTTACTACTGCTACAAAACACCAAGAAGTCTTTTCTGCAAACCACACCTGCATTTATCTGATCCAAAGTACAGCTAAAGCAGTAATACTGTGACATATTTTACTATTTAAAACAGCTGTTTTCTGTGTGAATCTGTGTTAAAGTGTAATGTGTTTCTGTGATGCTCCGCTGTATTTTCAGCATCATTCCTCCAGTCTTCAGTGTCACATGATCTTCAGAAATCAGAATAATATGCTGATCTACTGCTCAAAAAACCACCAGCGTGTGACTGGTAGTGTATGTAGATGTGTGTATATGATCAAGCGTGCTCTCACCGACAGAAGGAGAGGTCTTCGTGAGCCCAGCAGTGGATGGCCTGCTGATTTTGCTGGGTGCTTTCAGTCCCGAGGGTTTGGCTGTGCTCATTGTTGCTCTCAAACGCTCCGTCTATATGTGCACGCTTCCTCTCCAACAAACATTGACTGTTGAGGTCAGAGCAACAGTGCAGAGAAAAAAAAAAGATTTAATAAAAGAAAGAAGTGAAGGAGAAAGGGAGGAAGCGATGTCTGTGGAGAGAAAGAAGAGAGAAATACATCCGCGTGTTAACAGAGCAGGGACGTGTCTTCAGTGAGATCATGTAACACGCGGTTCAGTGGTCAGTTGGTGCGTCTGAAGGCGTCGAACCGGTTTCACACTGCACACATAAGCAATAACGTGTTTCTGCAGCACCACAGAGCTGGACAGAATCAGTTTTGGGTCGCTACACTGGGCTCTAATGTTACGCAATGTTGAGGAGTTATTAAAAAAGAACTTGTAAAACAAGTGGCTCAATGATTCACAGTGATGAGAATCAACTCTTTCTGAAACACTGTGTCCAGAATGGATTCAGTCAAAGGAAACACCTCCTCTGTAACAGGCTTTTCTAGTATTCACTTCGGCTTCAACAAGTCTGCTCTAGAAGCATTCACAGCGCTTCTTTCACACGGTTGTACACTGATGTCATTGCTCGTGCATTTCTAGCAGCTCGGTGTCGTGAGGGATAAAGCCATATGTGTGATCATGTAGAGCGGCATGGGGAAGTTTGGGAAAATGTGAATAATTTTAACAAAATAAGGGAGATCGTACAAAATGCATGTTGTTGTTTTACTTCGTACTGTTCCATAATGTTCCTGTAAGATATTTTACATAAAAGATGTTAACATTTACTCCACAAGAGAAAGAAGGAAACACGATGCATTAAGAGCCGGAAATTAAAGATCGAGGTAAATTGTACTTGATTTGTCTTCCGGGAAACATGCAAGTGTCTTCTGTTGCTTCTGAAGGCCAGTACTAAATGGGAACGAATATATATATATATATATATATATTTCAACAAAATAATAAAAATTTGGACATCACCATTCTGTTCAAAAGTTTTCACCCCCCAGCTCTTCGTGCATGGTTTCTCCTTCTGGAGCATCAGTGTCTGAATCTTGTGTAATAGTTGTGTTTGAGTCCCTCAGTGTGTAAAGATGGATCCCAGAATCATACAGTCACTGATGGAAAGAGTTCAAATACACAGTTTAACTGTTCAGAACAAACAAGAGACTCATGAACAACTATTACCAAACAAACAAACAAACAAACAAACAGTTGTGGATGGTCCAGGAAACCACACACCGTATTAAGAACCAAACTTTTGAACGGGGTTATGTTAATAACTTCAGCATTTTTTTTTTTTTTGGTCTAAATGTAAACATCTTTTATGTACACTATCTTACTAACATGCATTTTGTATGATCTCTCTTATTTTGTTAAATTATTCACAGATTCTGCAAGGGGTTCACAAACTTTGGCATGCCACTATAATCCAAGTTTATTGTCACACATTCATTCTGTGATCCGTAACACACCACTGACAAACTGAATAAAGTCATCAACATGTAAAAGTAAAGCACAGCAGTCTTCATTGCATGAATAAAACATTTATAATATATCCTTATTAAAGCCAGTCAAGATTAGTGAGGGATTTTTTTGTTTCTGAAAGTATATTCCAGCTGTCTGTCAGTAACATATCAGTCACTGAAACTCTCCATCACATCTCAACAAAAACCAGAAGCATTTATAACCCTGTCGTTAACTGAACACGTCAAGGTAAAGGCCCTCTTGCCGGTTTCCAACAAAAGAAATGAAGACATGAATAATTACTAGATATAAATTATTTATTAGAGTTAAAATAATATATATACACAATAACACAACAAAAACTGAATCAGCTTCTAAAAACAACAAAGGAAATGTAATTCACACCCTGTTACACGTCCATTTGAAAGTATACGTGCAGTTTTTATTTGAACTTGACTTTTTTTAGTTTTAATCACTGAAAGCGTTCTGAGTTGGTTCTTGTAAAGTGTGGGATCTTTAGTGTGTTCTGCTTGGACACAAACAGCTCAAATGAAACCGAAAGGGACATACTGATATAAATAAATGTGGCTTGACCGTGGTTATGATGTGCTGTATACAGAGACTCACACTCAGGAAGGCACACGAAATACTGAATGCACAAAAACACAGACTCTCCTCAACATCTACTGAAAGAACTTAAAGAACAGCCAATAATGAGCAACACCTCGTGTGATCGGGTAAACTTACCTATCAATCACACTTCCATATCTGAGCTCAGATTATAAGAAGAAATAAATCATTAATTATCCTGCTTGGTGCCACTGTTTAGATGTTTAAGACTTTATTTTGGGTCAAATTAAGAGATTAGTGTTCAGACTATATATATATAGACTAGAGATGTAATCTGATTCTGGAAGCATGCCCATCAATGCTTTTACAGTATACACTAACATGTGATTTCCTTCTTTGATATAAAGAGGACCAACCTGCTTTATTATATACAGCAAACATTAGTTATAAATCACAATGCAGCAAGATGAACACTATCCGGGCTTCTCAATAAATGCACAGAAGCATGCGTGTAATAACATCTCTATGATCTAGAATGAGTGAAAGACAAGTCTGGAGTCTCAGTGGAGGAACAGGAGTCAGTCCATCACACAGAGATCATCTCGACTCAGCTTCTCTTCTTCATGTTCAGGTTTTACATCAGAATAATCAAATGCATGTAAACTCCTGTGTCTCCTAAACTGTGAGGACATGGTGGTTAAACACAGCTAATATAAAGCAGAAACTGAACCTGTAACGATGACAGCTCAGACTTCCTCTGTGACGAGCCTTAGTAGTTTTACTGTGGCATAAACCTCATCATCACAAGACCTTACAGGTTTGCTAATCAGTCGAGCTTCACGCCCAAACGAGTTCGCTTTCCGAGGACATTTCTCGAGGTCTGAATCACAATCACAGCGCGTTACGGGAATGAACAGATCTGACTAACGTGACTCTGGCCTCACAGACTTTATATCTAAAGCGGGGGAAGTTCACTCGTGGCCGTTAGTTTCCGCTAGCGCGAGACTCGATTAAGCTCCATCTGACGGGGAGCACAGCGGGACCCGCAACGGAGGACTGAGGAGGGCTCACCTGCTGCTCCTGGCCGCGTACAGCTATCACAGATCCGCTGCGCCGCGGTCCTCTTCTCCGAGTCCGCCGGGTTTAACCTGCTGCGCTCGAGCCTCTCCAGTTCAGCGGCGAAGCGAGTGACGTCATGACGCAGGCGCGCTCAGCCACCGCCCCCTCGACGGGAGCCCTGAAGATAAAAACACTCTCCTTTATATAATAGTGTTACTTTGTGTTTGTACATTTTATAATTTGTATAGGATTTTTTTTGTATTAATCTCTAATATCTCTCTCTCTCTCTCTCTGTGTGTGTGTGAACTACACGTGGGCTGAATTAAAGCACTAATTCAGCCCACCAGCACATAAACTTTCCAACACGAGGTAATAACATTTTGGACTTTGTTTACACCACACAGAGAGGAGCTTACAAAGCCCCCCCCTCCCCCACCTCGGAGCCTCAGACCACATCACTGTCATGCTAATGTATCGAGTCAAAATAGGGCCATATATATCTGCAAAATAAAACAATGTTTTGCAAACAAAAAATATGTTTTGCAAATAAAAAAAATATGTTTTGCAAATAAAAATAGAGTATTGAGGAAAAAAAATGCTTTTTTGCAAGTAAAAAAAAAAATAATTGCAAAAGAAAAGTTTACCACAAGAGAAAAAATTTAGTTTAGCAAAGTAAAACTTCAGCAGCAATGACTTTGCAACAGATTCCCCTTTGCGCTGCTCCTTTAAATCCGCGTTTCAGTCATCCGTGCCTCTGCGGTGCAAGCTTTCCTTTGCGCTTCATTTTTTCTTTGCGCCTCGCTTTGTGTCACTGATTTGACGTGGGGGAGGGGTCAAGAGGTTGAGGTGTGTACAAGGGATGAATCCGCGTCCTTCTCGTTACGTCATCAGCGCGAGCCCCAGACCGAGTGGATCGATCGAAATGGAGGAGCAGAGACATGCGGGTGATGGATCACAGGTATGTGTTATTGATCGCTTTCTTCAAGTTCGCTAGATAGACCGATAACTATATGTAACTATGTGTATCAACGCGTTTGCTCAAGTTAAGTAAGTTAGAGATCAATTAATGCGGGTTGCGTCGGCGGCTGTACATTTCTCTCAATATGCACACCTTTCACGTTGTTTTATAATTAATAAATAACTATTATTATTCTCCACGCCCTAGTTGTATTATGGACTATAAACGATGCCAAAGGTGTCTCTCAAAATATACTGTAAACAAAAAACAAATACAAAACAAATGCCTTGTATGTGTAAACATAATTTGAAATAAACCTCTTTTTGATTCCGAACAAGTTTATTTATATACAGTAGTTCACATCCCTATAGACTATGTTTAAAAGCTGTGATGTTTATGATACATTGTTAATGCACTTATTCTAGATCAGTTGTGTGAAACTCAATTCCTGGAGGGCCACAGCTCTGCACAGTTTAGCTCAAACCAGCTCCAACCCACACCTGTTTGGAGGTTTCTAGTAATCCTGAAGATCTTGATTAGCTGAATCAGATGTGTTTGATTGGGGTTTGAGCTAAACTGTGCAGAGCTGTGGCCCTCCAGGAACTGAGTTTAAAACACCTGATCCAGATAATCCTATATGATGTTGTGATGACCTATTTAACAGAGAGAATATTCTGATGTCTGTACAGCTGCACAGAATTGAATAGGTCTTCTGACCCAAAGCCTTGGTCAGATTCAGTCAGCTCAGGGTCAGCAGCAGCAGCCTCCTGCTTCAAATTCATAAAACCTTTATTTCTACGCACAGTTTACATATTTATGTTTTTTCAGGTGGAGGAAGAAGAAACTGATCACTCTGCATGGTATGATCAAATTATTAACTGTGGTTTTATTGGGGCCGTTAAACCTGAGAACAAAGAGGCCATAATAAGGTCAGAAAAAGTCTTCTAACTTCTTTACATTTGAAACCTTGCAAACGGTTTTAATTTTGCTGCCTACCAGATATATGGATTAGCCACAACACTGTCTATATTATGCAATAATTTTCTGGTTCTTTTTCCAGATCAATTTTGCTTCATGCAACTCTACGTTTGGTCCCTTTGTTGAAGCAAATCTGAAAAGGTCTTGAAGTCTACAATCCTGGAAAACCATTCAGGACTTTGCCACCAGTTCTTTTTCCCTGATGTGGTGGATGATGATGATAAGGTATCAGTAACTGGAAAAAAAAAATATGCCTATATCTTGTATTTCATTTTAGGAATGTTATAGATAGGAAAATTATTATTTGCCAATTTAAAGAATAATTGTCAAACACTTGTTCCTTACAAAAAAAATAATAGTAGAAAATGGTAATAAAGTAGCTTTTTTGCATGTGCATATGTACCTGAAAATGGATGATTGTTTTTCTTTTTTTCCCACAGGCTGATGCAGACTTCATCATGCAGAACATTCTTCCGAAAATGTCGGAGAAGGGATCAGTACAAGAGACTTATGAAACCGCTATAATCAACTTTCTGCAAGACTTTCTCCAAGAAATTGAAAGCTGTGTTATGTATGAACTGACAGAGTTGATTTAGTATAAATATTGTAAAAAAAAACCACAAATTAATGTTAAAATGTAATTGATTTAATTCAGACAATATCAACCCCATCCAAGCCATTCAATTTGACAACGGTTTAAACTGAATTTAAAATTATACTAAAGGTATGGAATTGTACATGTTCAGGAAAATAAAAACTTTTAT
This sequence comes from Carassius auratus, assembly GCF_003368295.1. Classification (NCBI taxonomy): domain Eukaryota; kingdom Metazoa; phylum Chordata; class Actinopteri; order Cypriniformes; family Cyprinidae; genus Carassius; species Carassius auratus. The sequence continues at coordinate 30,812,239 of NC_039247.1, forward strand.
ACATTGGTAAATGTTCTTATGGTTTTGAAATTTACTGTGTATGTGTAGAGAACACAACGTGTTACATAATGTAAAATTGTATATCTTAATGAATGTGTTAAGAGAACACAAGTTGTTATACTAGCCATTTTCTGCTTTAAATATAGCCAATACAGAAAATAAAACAAGCATGCAATGTCACCTTAAATTTGTTTTTTATTGACTTGGATGTTAATTTGCTTGTAAATGTATCATTTGGTAACAAGTCATTTCAATGATTGATTTAGTGTCAATTAAGAATGAAGCAGCACAAAATTTAAAACTAAATAATGGTCTCTTCCATAGTTTTGAGAGTGTGAGGTTGGGTTAAAAAAAGTGTGAATTTGGGCCTTAAGTTCTTCAGTAAGGGGCATTCGACTGGAGGAACTACAATTCCTGTCCACGGCTGGTCAGAGATACTGTCTGTGTCCCAGTCGCCGTCTTGTGCAATCTGTTAAAAGTTGGTAATAGTTTATGGACATTGGGGCAATATCTTGCATGAAAACATTACATTAAAAGACACAAATTCTTAAAATACCTCAGATGGGACTGGAGGAGTGATAGGGTTTTGCAGGAGTCCAATTTCCCACAACTGGTCTGGGCTTCGATTACTCTGTGTGGAGAGGATGGTTATTCCACCCACTAGTAAAGGAGCCAAGGCTGGCTTAGAGACGAGGTAGGAACACAAACTGACAACAAAAGAGGTGCAAAAAGCCTCTACAGGCCCACCTCAATCAAATAAAAGAGATTATGATGTTCAGTGAAAGCTCTCCACACATAATAGCCTATGTGTTCCTCAAATAATTTTACTTCAAAACCCCGTTAAATACCACCCTCTGGCCGGTCTGAAGTATCTGTTATTAATAATATAGGAGTCTAATAATAATAATAACAAGAAAGCGATCAATAACACATACCTGTGATCCATCACCCGCATGTCTCTGCTCCTCCATTTCGATCGATCCACTCGGTCTGGGGCTCGCGCTGATGACGTAACGAGAAGGACGCGCCTTCATCCCTTGTACACACCTCAACCTCTTGACCCCTCCCCCACGTCAAATCAGTGACACAAAGCGAGGCGCAAAGAAAAAATGAAGCGCAAAGGAAAGCTTGCACCGCAGAGGCACGGATGACTGAAACGCGGATTTAAAGGAGCAGCGCAAAGGGGAATCTGTTGCAAAGTCATTGCTGCTGAAGTTTTACTTTGCTAAACTTAATTTTTTCTCTTGTGGTAAACTTTTCTTTTGCAATTATTTTTTTTTTTACTTGCAAAAAAGCATTTTTTTTCCTCAATACTCTATTTTTATTTGCAAAACATATTTTATTTTTGCAAAACATATTTTTTGTTTGCAAAACATTGTTTTATTTTGCAGATATATATGGCCCTATTTTGACTCCATACTAATGCCTGCATACAGACCGCTCATTAAAGTCGCCAAACCAGTTCACAAACAGATTAAAGTGTGGCCAGAAGGATCATCAGAGGTTCTTCAAGACTGCTTCAACACAACTGACTGGGACATGTTTAAGCAGGCTGCCACATGCAATAACACCACTGACCTCCAGGAGTACTCAGAGAATGTCACTGCCTACATCAACAAGTGTATTGATGATGTAACGGTCACAAAAACTATCACTGTCCAGGCCAACCAGAAGCTGTGGATGACAGGGGAGGTCTACAGACTCCTGAAGACACGCAATGCTGCCTTCAGAGCTGGAGATGAGGTGGGCCTGAGAACAGCTAGGGCCAACCTGTCCCGTGGCATCAGAGAGGCTAAGAGACAGCACTCCAGGAGGATAGCTCATCAGTTCAGTGACAGCAGAGACACTAGGAACCTGTGGCAGGGGATACAGACCATTAATGACTATAAGCCCCCACCATGGACCTGTGACAACAACACCTCTCTGCTGAATGAGCTGAACACCTTCTTCGCTCGCTTTGAGCAACAAAACAGCACCACTGCACAGAAGACTCCACCTCCTCCCGGCGACCAGGTGATGACTCTGACCCCAGACAGCGTGAGGAGATCCTTCAGCAGGACCAATGCACGCAAAGCTCCGGGTCCTGACAACATCCCTGGGCATGTACTGAAAGACTGTGCAGCAGAACTCACTGATGTCTTCACAGACATTTTTAACATCTCACTGAGTCAGGCTGTTGTTCCCACATGTTTTAAAACTACCACTATCATCCCAGTCCAGAAGAAGCCATCTCCATCCTGCTTCAATGACTACCGTCCTGTTGCACTTACTCCCATCCTCATGAAGTGTTTTGAACGGCTACTCATGCACCACATCAAGTCTGCCCTCCCCCCATCCCTGGACCCCTTCCAGGTTGCATATCGGTCCAACCGGTCGACTGATGATGCCATCTCCGCTACCCTCCACTCAGCACTCACACATCTGGAAAAAAAGGACTCTTATGTCAGAATGCTGTTCATAGACTTCAGTTCAGCATTCAACACAATCATCCCTCAACAGCTCATTTGCAAACTGAGTCAGCTGGGGCTCAACACTTCGCTGTGCAACTGGCTGTTGGACTTTCTGACTAGAAGACCTCAGGTAGTACGGGTCGGCAGCAACACATCTAGCACCATCACACTGAACACTGGGGCCCCCCAAGGATGTGTGCTGAGCCCCCTCCTCTTCACTCTGTTGACCCATGACTGCACACCGTCACACAGCTCCAACCTCTTCATTAAGTTTGCAGATGACACGACTCTGGTGGGTCTCATTAGCAACAAAGATGAGACAAACTACAGGAGTGAGGTGAGCCGCCTGGCTGGGTGGTGCAGTGACAACAATCTCTCTCTGAACGTGGAGAAGACGAAAGGAGATTGTTGTTGACTTCAGGAGAGCACACACTCAGCAAGTTCCTCTGACCATCAATGGTGTGACTTTGGAGAGAGTGAGCAGCACCAAGTTCCTGGGTGTGCACATCACAGAGGACCTCTCCTGGACTGAAAACACAGCAGCACTGGCCAAGAAATCACAACAGCGTCTCTACTTCCTCTGCAAACTGAGGAGAGCCAGAGCCCCGCCCCCCATCATGTACACCTTCTACAGAGGCACCATCGAGAGCATCCTGTCGAGCTGCATCACTGTGTGGTATGGCGCCTGCAACACGTCCTGCCGAAAGACTCTGCAACACATAGTCAGAGCAGCTGAGAAGATCATTGGTGTCTCTCTCCCCTTCCTCCAGGACATTTATGGAACCGGTCTCACTCGAAAAGCCCTCTGCATCACAGGTGATCCCACCCACCGGTCACACAGCCTCTTCAGCCTGCTGCCATCAGGGAGGAGACTGCGGAGTCTCCAGGCCAGGACCAGCAGACTGAAGGACAGCTTCATCCACCAGGCTGTCAGGAAGCTGAACTCACTCCCGAACCTGCCCCCCCTCCCCTCTTCTTCCCCAGGCACCACTGAACTATGACCCCCCCCCCCACTAATTATATGATGACATGCACAAGTCACTTGTGCAGCATTGGTCTGCTCACTCACCGCTCACTACCTCATTCGGCATGGAACTACCTCATCAGTCAGTTAAATAAGTGCTCTTGGTCACTTGTCACTTTAATCAGACTTAAGATATTTTTAATAAGTGATTTTTTTGCACTAAAAAATCTTTTAACTGCACTGTTGTTCACTTCATTGATTTGCACTATATCTGTCATTTACCTTGCGCTGATTTATTTAACTTTATTTTTAACTTTTATTTTTATTATATGTCTTTTTTTTATAATTCCCTTATTGTATAATTGTATCTACATTTTATATTTGATCTAGTTATTTTTTTAGGCTTTAATGTTAATGTTATCTGTATGCACCGGGGTCTGAGAGTAACGCAATTTCGATTCTCTGTATGTATGTACTGTACATGTGGAAATTGACAATAAAGCAGACTTGAACTTGAACTTGAATTAATTGCTTATTTTGAAATATTTCTATTTTTTTGTATTTTCTTTTTCACTTTAATTTTAGTTTAAAAAAATTACTTTGTTGTCGTGTTTTTGTAATTTTTATTCTTTTTTTAATGACCATATAAGTTTCAGTGCTAGTTTATTTAGTTGTAGCTATTATTTCAATTTAAACTAAATGAATGTTGCATTTAAATATAATAAACATTTATTTCAGTTAGTTTTTCAAAGAAAGGCATTTTAATGGTTTTAGTGAAGGATAGTAACACTGCTCTCTAGAGTGTAATTACATATTAGTAATAACTAACCTCTTTTTTGTGCTTTATTTTTATAAAGCAGCTTTACACTGAGTTTATAGAAAAGTCACATTATATTGACTATTATCTGTTGTTATGCCCCCAGAGAGCAAGCTAAAGGTGAGAATAAAGTGACAATATTTCAGGTATTACAAATTGGCACAAAATAATCACTTATAATTCGATAATATATAAAGTTACATTTCTGTGAAATGCCTTTCTCCACAGACTTTCATTGTAAATGTATTATAGTAAACAGGTTTTTGTCATTTTGAACTCTGAACATTTCTATAACACCAGTTTTAATCATGTTAAAACTTTTAATTCAGTGAGAATTCTATAAAAGTCATCATGCCGTGAGATTACAGAAAACAGAAGAAACATTCCCTAGGCAAATCACATGATGGCGGTAAAAAAGATACAAAGTAGCACCAAAGTAGAACTACATTTAAAAGGACTGTGATTAGAGAAAAGCAGTAAAAACACACAGCTTCCATCACTTCTTGTTCCGGGTCTGACTCCTCGGGGAGTCTCTCAGTAAATCTCGAATCTTGAGGTAAACCCCCGTGGCTTCAGCCACCTCTGTGAACTCCGGCGTGTCCTCAAACGGAATGATTCCCGCAGCGAACCGGCTCCGGTGAGGGACGAGACTCACTTTAGTCACGGCAGGCTCGTCCTCTGGTGTGTTCGTCTGAGGAGCGTCTGGAGCTTCATGATCACTGCACTCCCCGTAAACTTCAGACAGGACAGAGATGTCCCTCATCTCTGCTTGCAGATCGATGGCACCCTGCTCCGGTCCTTCGGTCCTCTCCTCCTGACAGATGTCGGGTGGAGACGGCGTGCTCCCGAGTGATGTGACCATGGTGGAGGAGCTCGGGACGGGGCTCTCCGGAAGCCTCTGCTGCTGCTCCAGACTCCGCCCATCCTCAGACTCCTCCCCTCGCACAGGATTGGCTGGGGACCCGTGTGTGGGAGGAGTCAGCGGTGGAGTGTCCCTGAGGACGGGTGGTGTGGGCGGAGGCGTTCCCGGCGGGAGAGGAGCAGCAGAGCCGGGAGGGAGCTGGAACCCATCGGATCTTACCTCAGACACCTGGTGCTCTGCAGGAGGACACACACTACATCATCATAAACGGTTTGTTTTCTCAGTGATGCAGTACAGTTTGAGCACGCTCCTGGAGCGCTCTGAACGCTCTCTAGCATCTTACCACCAACGATCAATCAGTGATCTGTTAAAGAGACAGCAGCCTTATAAACACCTGCTGCCTGTCACTGAACTGAATGGCTTCGGTCACTTTAACTTCAGGATTAATCTATACTTTATTTGTGCAAAAATTAACAAAAACTATGCAGTGTTTTAAACTTTTAAACTACAATTTCTGTACATGAAATTTGCTCAGGTGTATTTATTTATGCTGTTGCTAATTGATTATGGAAGAATTATTGGGTCAGAATATAAACTAAAAGTCTTAAACCAAAACTAAAAATCTAAATTTGAAACTTTTATTTAGGATTGGCCATTATCTGTTTAGGGTGGGGCACTTGGTCATTTAGCCATTCAGGATTTAGGATTGGGCATTTGAGGATTGAGGTGTGTATGCAAATTAGGAGGCGTGGCCCAAATACTGGAGGCTGGTTTGAAATGGCTGGTGCGCAGAGGCACCTTATGGACAGCAGAGGGAGCTCCCAGTGCTAAGGAGTAGAGTCCTGCACGGGTTCGGGTACAATTTGGCTGAAATGGGTGAAAAATATCCAACTGTGTCGGATACGGGTCGGGTCGGACACAGGGAAACACGGGTTCAAAACAGTCACGTTCAAACTTAAAAATAGGCCTACCCTCCACTTTAAAAAAAATTAAAAATCACCACTGCGCGAACGGCTGCATGAGTCATAGTTAACAGACGTTAAGATCAGTTAAGATCAGCCAGCTGTTTTTTTTTTTCTGTTGTTTTTGTTTTCCGTTCATATATATATATATATATATATATATATATATATATATATATATATATATATATATACATACATATATATACATACAGAATCTAAATTAAAATGTGTTTGATTTAAGCCTATTTTAAAATTTGTGTTATAAAATTATATTGCGCATAACGCGATCGTTATAAAGGTGTTTAAACAACAATACACTTCCACTTGCATGTATTTGACAATCGGAATATCAGATATTTCATTCCATAGCTAACACATTTGTGAATATGGGCCTAATCTAGGCTATCCAGGGTTGTTGTTTTTTTGACTTTGTGCAGCTCATTTACATGCGCGCTCTGGCGCAGATCCGCCTCTCGCGATGCTCAGCTGTGAAGGATTAATAAATGGGTGCGTTCGACTTGAAGCACAACCTCAGACGGTGGTATGATTCGCTCTTTTGTTGTTCTGTTTTCTTTCAGGATCAAAAATACAACAAATGAAAGCGTTTATCTGTATTTCCGACTGTTGAGAACTATGCATTTATAAATCAGTCAATTTTGTATTTTATTATGAGATATTTTATTCTTATGTGATCAGTGACTGATGGACCAAAGAGCACGTATTTCGACATTTGCAGTAAAAAAGTGAAATATAAATTCTCAGAAAATGCATTTAATACCAGTATATTGAAACGTCTGTTTATAAAGCCTACTCCATTAAAGCTGCGGTGGGGAACATTTGACGCTCTAGCGGTTAATAAACAGAACTGCTTGCGTCTTGCGGAAGAACATTGTAGCCGGAACTACTTACTTGAACACAAACAAAGTTACGGACCGCAGCTCTGATTGGTTGTTTTTTTACCGGGAGCGATGGAGTTTCTGCAAATGGCAATAGGACACTGGGAGGAGCCAGAGGAGCTTGATTTTTTCACAGATTATCCGTCTCATATTCTACTGTCAAGACATAATGACAGGTTTAACAAATATGTAAAAAATATATTTTTACAAAAGTTCCCTACAGCACCTTTAATAAAGGAGTCCAGACATTGGAAAATATCAGTCCACATGCGTTTTATATTTAATATGAGGAAAATAGACATGCACGCATGCGTGATACAAAAAAATATTTAAATTTTAGGTAGCAAAATATTTTTTAGTAATTCTGTCAATTACACTAAGGTTATTTCATTGTCTGCTATATATTTGCTTCTTATTTATTAAAATATGGGCAACTGATAGATAAAACATTGATCAAAATTAAGATACAATGTATAAAAAACTAATATATTTTAAAGAGAGTTTTCCATAAATAACTTCTGTATGACCTGGCAAAAAAATTCGAAAAAAGTGTGTCTAATGTGATTTGCTTAACTGATTTGATTTCGGGTGCAGGTCGGGTGTCGGTTCTATTTTAAGCGGGTCGGGTGCGGATTTTAATTAGTGCTGCTGTCGGAAAACGGGTCGGATGCGGTTTTAAACACTGCGGGTTCGGGCGGGTGCGGATTTACAAAATCGGACCCGTGCAGCTCTCTGCTAAGGAGCACACTGTAATGAAACCAAACGGAGCAGGTGAGCAGCTTGAGCGAGGACTGTGTGAGAACTTCAACTTAATGACAGCTTTATAACACTTGTGGCCTCAAACACAGTCACCAGTGAAAGGAGTGCATCAGAAGGGAGTGTGCACACATCATTTGCACGTCTAGCCAGCATCACAGCTGCGGTTGTGTACCTGACTCGATCTCCACGTTCTCTGGACTCGATCGGTGTTTCTTCGTCTCCTGGGCTGTGGATTCAGACTCATGCCGTCTCTTACTGCAGCTGGAGCCCTGCTCATATTAACAAGCTCATTAACTGTTCAGAAAACATGAATATCGCAATCAACTAAAAACAATCGATTCGACGGATGCTTTTACCGTCGGAGAGCTACTGTTTAAAAAAGCAGCAAAGTTTTGCTTCCACTGCCGAGGCTGCATCGGGACAGAGCCGAAAGACCTGTAGTCCTGTCAGTGATGAAACACACATTACAGTTTCGTCTGTTGTTGTTCTTATGATTTCTGTTGTTGATCCTAATCACAGAATCAGCTGTAGTAAGAGCGCATGTTCACTCACGTCTCTAACGTTGACTGCTGCAGAACAATTGAAGCCGGGGAAGTCCACCAGCTTGGAGACATCGTAAGAGATCTTTTGGCTGAGGTTATCTTCGTCCTCATTGTTCGATCCTTGCAGAGACACAGGTTATCGTCTCTGAATCATGCTAATGTCAGGGTCTGAACCCTACGACTGAGGGACTCTGACTCTTACCATCGTAGAGCGTCAGGCCGGAGACCTCCATCTCTGCCTCCTTCAGCCATCCGGGAGGATAGCCCAGCTCCCTCATGCGATAGACGAACGGAGGAAGAGTGTTTGAGGAGATCCCCAGAGCCTCCAGGAGCTCCTGACTACACACAAATCACCACTGATCTCCAATCACATTTCAGTTTTATTTAAACAATCTCTAACGGACATCGCCGGGAATGAGACCACCTGTCATATTACGTGCTTTTATAATGAAACCAACTTTTAAGGCACGCTCCTGTGTCTAAATGTTTGCTTTTTATTAAAAGCTGAAAGATTTGAAGAAGTGTGACGCGGACCTGAGTGTTCCTGGCTTGTACTTCGCGAAGCGCTCCTCGATCTCCTCTGCGTGGTAGCGCTGGTTGCTCGGACTGATGTTCTGCGAGAACTCCTTCCTCTTGTCACTGATCCGAGCCATGTCTTTGGGCTTGAACAGTCAGAGACACACTGATCAGTAAGTATTGCACAGAAACATGTTGATCAGTAAGTAGAGAGCGGCACCTGTGGACAGTCTCGCAGCTGATGGTCCTCAGAGCTGCAGTTAAAACAGCACGGTCTCGGCCTGTGAAGACAACACCGTCTCACAACACCATAAACACATCAACACTGCTGCTATGGTGAACTCTCGCTGTACCTCTTCACCGCTGTCTGCACCTCTTGGCCCTCAAGAGCGATGATCTGGCCAAAGATCTGCTGATATCTTTACAAAAGTGATTCAGGAGCAGTAATGCATACAGACGTGAATCAAACAGACTTAAGCATTGTCTAGAGCGAGTGCTAAGCGTTCAGGATACTTGGGAACCTCCCATCCGTCGGTCAGCTGAGGGTTTTCATTCAGCAGCGGCTGGCCAAGTCTGTCAACACAGAAGCTGGTGAAGTACAGAACACTCCCGATCACCTACGAACCAGAACAAGAGGTACAGGTTTAGTGTGGTGACTGTGTCAGAATAACGTCTGCAGAACTCACACTGAAGGCGTTCTTCATGTGCTTGGAGTCACTGGAAGACTTCACTTTGTAGCTCTCCTCCATCACGAAGCCTGCGTGCTGTGAACACAAACAGCAGCGTGTGACGCACTGATGAAGACGGATGTAAGAGACGTCAGTGAGCGTGAACACCTACATGAGGCTTGAGATGAAGAGCAGAGGCTTCTGGATCACTGCTACACTCTTCTAGCTTCTTCTGGACAAGACAGCAGATGAAGTCCTCCATCTCTCTCCGACACTGCCTAAACACACACACACACAATGTTACAGTCACAGACACACACACACACACACAGAGAGAGAGAGAGACACACACACAAACCTGGAAATGATGTTGTTTCCATAATTGATTTGACACAGTGGTCCATCGGTGCTGGAGTCTCCTATGTTGATCCTCCTGAACACAGATGGTCAGTAACGGTGAATGAAAGACCAGTCTAAACACACTCTGACATGAGCTGCTGACTCTTTACTCACGCGGGACGACTCAGTAGGTGTAACTTCCTCTTCAGATCCTCATGTGGGTCAGACTTAAGGCACAAACTTATAAAGAGTCAGGTCTGGTGTTTGATCATTAGAAACAGATGACACTAAAGACTGTTTAACCCTGAACAGATATGATATATCATCAGCAGAATGAGAAAGGTTGGAGTTTCAGTAAACATTCTTTATTTATTGCTGATTAAAACATTACAAAAACAGCATAACAAGTGTTATGGATTAAATACCATAATATGAATAACTTCTGTGCTGCTGGTGCACACTGAATCCTATTTCTATCGCGACTCTAATGAGCTATGTTTCTCTGCATGCGCTTGTGGTGAAAGTGTCGCGTGATTATAAGGATATTCTCCTCCTTGAGACGCGCGGCAGTTTCTAATGTGTCCCGCAGCCGCTCCTCGTCCTCGTCCTCGACGCCCGCGCGCTCCGACGCGTCCTCCTCGAACTGAGCGAACAGCTCGCGGTCCCCGAGCTCCACCGCAGACATGTTTGACGCAGCGTGCGATGCGCACGGCTAGAACAAATCCTGTGACGCACGGATGCGTGTCCGCTGATTGGCTCGGAACCCGGAAGTAACGTCCGTTTGAACCTGTAAACAAACACTTAATAGCTAGCTAAAGCGGTCTGATTCACTGTTCCTCCAGAGATGTATCTGACTCTGGATATAAACCCTCATCTAGTTCAGTGTTTTAACACGTTTTTTTTCATGACCTCCTCTCATAAAACACGATTCGCTTCTCGTGTCTCATAAACAACTCGTTTAATGGCACTCAGAATTTACTTGGACCAGCTCAAAACAGCTAAGACTAGCAGTGATCTTAGACTGGTTTTAGGTTTTTTTTTTTTTGGCGGATAAGAAAACACGAATTTCATCGTCCTTCAGTTCAATTCAATAATTTCTTTGTGTTCTGGTTTGACTGTACAATTAATGCAAATATATTTCAAAACAGACATAAAAAAAAAAAAACTTTACAAAAGGTTTTCTTTGAGACTGTCTTAATATAAAACCAAAACAACTTGGATTTTAATTAGAATAAATACTGTCAGGCAACTATACTATCTGTAAAATATATAGCCTATATACATTAAAATAAAACGCAAGCATTTAATAATCAGTCAAGGTGTTTTTCATTGGTGTGTAGTTGACCTTCCACTGGAACACTCATAACAACCATTTCTAATCATTAATTTTAGTATGCATATTTCCCCAGGTAGTTTAAAAAAGAAGTAGATCAGCCTAGGCTTAACTCACCGATTAAGGATCGTAAGATCATAGTTATATAGAGACGATGACTACGATGTAGATCATAACATACTTCTACAAAGACTGGAAGACTTGTAGGACGTCCATGACATGTGGAGTCCCTCAAGGCTCAATCCTGGGACCGTTCATGTTTAGACTGTATATGCTCCCACTGAGATAAATGAGAAATATCAAATTCCCTTTCACAGTTATGCTGATAACACACAGATTTACCAAGCCTTATCTCTTAAGGACTTAAATGTTTTGTTTCCAGTCAAGACTTGTTCATGCCTTTTAATGTATGATTACTTTTTATAAATCACTAAAAGGCCTAGAACCTTAGTACATTGCAGTTATGGGTTTAGGTTTGCAGATACGAACCTAACAATGTTTTTCTATGTTGAATAATTTTATTGTTCGAAATGTAAAATGGTGTTGCTCTATTTTTTTGGTTGAAACTGATGTCAAACTTGCATCTTTAATATATTTACGTAGTAACGATTTTATTAAAAGCACTACAGCATTCACAATATATCATAGACCCTGGTACGTCTCGGTCAGTGATATATCAGGAATCACTAGCTTTAGACAGGTTCAATACAAACACAGTGAAATATACAATCCTGTTTCCCAAAATCCAAACAAAAGCTTTACAATATTAAACACAATTTTCAGAGTCCAAGCAACGCTATATGCTTGAGCAATCAACTGTATTTACAGGTGAGTTTTCAGAACGGATTAAAGGACAGACTGGATGAATCATACATGCAAGCTAATGCACCAGCATTCTCTACAAGCAGGTACAAATCAGCTTTACAGCGGCCAGAGTTTACAGAAATGAGAAGCTCAGACACTGAATGTTCAGAGAGCATCCATGCCCTTCAGGAAAACGAGGAGGAGAACCCAAGGCCCATTCCTCTCTGCGTGTGTGTCTGTGAACGGGCCATCTCATACTGGACGTCCAGATTACGAAACATCTCTTCCTGCTGCTGCAACGTTCTGAGTCCTTCTTCATTAGTAGCTCCTGATGAGCAACCTTCTTCTTCTTCTTCACCCTACGGTGAACACAACAGGGTCATCAGCATCCACCAAGACACTCAAAACATCCATGTTACTTGCAATAAAATATAAAAACTGGATGAAAAGCAAACTAAACAAAAATGAGGAATGTTGCCTTGAACATAACATTGACATAACTGGAAATAAAAACAAGCGAAAAATAAAATACAATTTTGAATAAAAAGTAGAAAAGGATAAATCTTACTTTGATGCCCATAAGTTTGCGAAATTTCACATTTTGGTCTTTATTGCCAAAATTTAGCTTCTCCCAGAGCTCAGCTGTTTGAGACTTCTTGTTTGTGTCCTGCAACATAAACACACATTAATGCTGAACATCTTAAGACACATATAAGACACATAAGAACGAGAGCCAGCTAGTACTGCGAAATCTCTTATCAAGGACAAAATGAGCACTAAAGAGTATTCTTCTGATGCCTTATGGTTTCTGTTTGGTTTGATTGGTCATAAAGCTTGGTGTGAAGATGATCGGAACCAGTTTTGGTAAAAACTGTATGAATTGTTTAGAAGGGGTTCACGTGATTTTGACAAGAATTTAGTTTGTCACGGGAACACATTGAGCTTGTGTCACGTTTTGAATAAACCCAAACGCACAGGTGAGCTGTCGGTGGCGCTGGAGGATCAGAGTTAGAAAATCCAAATTTGCTCTGGTTAATGTTCAGACCATCCTCTATCAGTTTTCCAAATTTCATAACGTTCCCATAAACTGTTCTATGGGCTGCTACAGACTCGAGAGCAGAGGAACAGGAGGAGGATTAGTACATACAGCAAACAGACACATACCTGTCATATTACATGTTATAATGTACAGAACAATTGATCCTCGTGATATAAGCAGGTATCGTATAACTCGGCAACACAATTAATTATATTATCAGTGGCTGTGCTCGTCCTCACCCCTTCTTTCTTCCCCTGCCACAACTTCTTCCTCTTCTTCTCCTGCTCTGCAAACTTCATGGGGTTCACCGCTGAGGGATTGTAGAAGCTTGGCACAGCGATGCCCGTCTCTGCCAGTGTTTTGGCCTGAAGCGCTGCCATCTGAGCGGCCATCGCGATCTGAGGAGTGACCTGTGTGCCGGACGCCAGCAGCGCTGCCACGTTCAGACCAGGACTGGGTGCAGAGACCGGATCACACGAGAGAGGAGCTGCTGCTGCTGGGGAACCAGACATCCATCAGAGAGATGAAGTGTGGAGATCAGATGAAGATCTGTGCTGATGAACTACTGTACCTGCTGCGCTCTCCTGTAGACGCTTCTCCAACAGCTCCTTCTCTTTCTGCTCCTGAAGCTTCTTAGCTCTCTCCAACCTGAGAGTGAGAGGAGAGTATAAACACATGGCTTCTCATCGACCAGAAGAGTTCAGCTGTGGTCTAAATCAGAGCTTGATTAGGGCTGCAGGACAGATCCAAATTAAACTAGCCTCGTGTGATACTTATCATCTGCGATAATATCATAATAGTTGTTTTAATGATATGCGAGCTGACATTATCAGTGAAAGACCGAAAGGCTATTTGTGTGCTGAAGCGGATTAATTAAAAAACTAAAAGTGCTTTTAAATGTATATTTTTCAACAATACACCTGAAAATCGATACAAATATGAGCTACAAATTTTAAATTGATCAAATCTGATCTAGATTAGAAACGACTCATGCTGCATCTTTATTGGGACGGTGATTAAAATACATTGGCTTCCTCCAGCTGTGAACAGAAAGAGATTCACTTCCATTATTCATTTGTTTGACTTGGGCTTTGTTTTTACATTTCAGTTTCACACAGAAATGTGCAGCATTTTGTCTGAGAAATAATAAAAAGACACTGTTTAATTTATAATTTTTCTTAAATTTAAAAAAACAATATTGTGTCGTGAATTGTTTCACAGTTGAATGAATCGTTACATCATCTCTATTATATAGTTATGTAATATTACACACACAACAGTGCCATTTTTTCTAAATATCAGCATAATAACAAGAAGTCAATAGTGAGTGAGTTACATTTTAGACAGAATAGTGTCTGTCTTTATTTCTGTTTCACCAATGAAAATTGATCCAAACAACCCAAGCATGTGAAAGCATCACACAAAGGCGTTTCGTTACTGAATGAATTCGTTTTTGAATGAATCATTTGAGTCAAGTGTTCAAAGATGCATTTATAAAGACATGCTTGATTTGGGAGTGAAATAGAGTTCGTAAACTAAAATGTTATGATATTTAGCCGACTAAAACTGTACATCAAGTCAGTCAAGCTAAATGGCACAAATGTATAGCAGCTTCTGCGCTGTACCTTCTGGCTAACGCCTCCTGAGCATCCATGGCTGTGTTTCTGCCCCTGAAGGTCACCGGGCTCACTGACCGACTCAGACTCTTCCTCCGGGCTTTCTCCGCCCTCTTCTTCTTCTTCTCCCTAGACAAAATGACACCATCTCACAGTTTTATCACAACCTGCACTGCCATTCAGCTTCATCAAAGTGCCGAGCACACAGTGTTGCTGTGACCTGCTCTGGCTGCGGCTCCTGCTGCGGTGTCTGTGTTTGCTCCTGGAGTTAGAGCGAGACTTCGCCCGTCTCTTCTTCTCACGACTCCTCGACCTCGACCTCTTTTTGTCCCAGTTTCGGTTGTGATGTCGCCTACAGTGAGATAGCAGCTGACATCTAAGCACTCTAAACCTGAGTGGTAGCATGGATTCAGCTGAAGTGCTGACGGAAATACCTTTCCCTGGAGCGTGACCGTGACGGGCTCTTCGCTCGGGAGGACTTCTTGTCTTTTCGTCGATGGCGCTCCTCCGTGTCTTTATCGGACGTCTCCAGATGATCCTCTGATCCGCTCTGACATCGCAGAGCTTTCTTCCGTGCCTGTTTTAAGAAGAATTGGTCTCTTTCAGGAAAATAGTGCAATAAAGAGAGTTAGTAAGTTGGTTTGAGAACAAACTAATTTAAAAATAATAATAATTCTGACAAGAAAAACTGTTTTTAAACCTATGCCAACTTCCAACAGCGTGTAAGGTTACATTTAAAACATATGAGTGTTTTTAACCAGCACATTTAGATTCAGTCCATGCCCCCGGCCCTTTCTTCTTTCTCTGTTTCTCTCACACACGACCGCTCACAAGTCTGGGATCAGAAGGATTCAGATCAGAGTGTCTTCTGCTCATCAAGACTCCAGTTATTTGTTTATTAATGTTTTTCTTTTTTAGAATACATTAAAATCTGATGTATTTCTGTGATGCTCCGCTGTATTCTCAGCATCATTCCTCCAGTCATCAGTGTCACATGATCTTCAGAAATCAGAATAATATGATGATTTACTATCAGAGCTGAAACTGTTCTGCTGCTTCAGAATCTTTTGGAAACGGTGATACTTTTTTCAGAATTATTTGATGAATGAAAGGATTTATTTAAAATAGAAATCTGTTCTAACACTCTACAGTTCAGAAGTCTGGGGTCAGTACATTTTTCTTCTCTTTTTTAAAGAAATTCAAACTTTTATTCAGCAAGGATGTGTTAAATTGTTAAGCAAAGATTTATATTTTAAAATAAATGGTGTTCTTTTTAACTTTTTATTCATCAAACAATCCATAATATTTGTCAGCACAACTGTTGATAACTCTAATAATAAATCAGTATATTAAAATGATTTCTGAAGATCATGTGACACTTTATACTGTAGTAATGATGGAAATTCAGCTTTGCTTCACAGAAATTATATTTTAAAGGATATTAAAATAGAAACTATTATTTTATATTGTTATACAATGTTTGCAAGATTACTGATTATTTTCTGTATTTCTGATCAAATAAATGCAGCCTTGAGCAGAAGAGACTTCTTTAAAAACATCAGTCTCACTGACCCCTAACCTTTGAACTACAGTGCGTTCAAACATAAATGTGAACATGAAATCAAAATGAACCCCATTTACTTGCACATTCCTGGTCTTGAGCTACTCGACTTAACGGTTCAAAACATATTCCCAATGTAATTAACGCACAAATGTAGTTTTTGTCATTATTACAGGCTATATTAAAATAAAAATACTTCAGAAACATAAATCGTGAAATGTGAAGAACACTTTCTGAATGCACTGGAGGTGTCTTGGTTCCCAGTTCAGAGGCTCAACATATTCTCACATTTCTGAAGAAAGCTCTTGGTGTGTGCAACGTCACGGTTTTAAACAGACTTCACGACTGTGCAAATCTGCATGCATTCACATCAGAAACAGACGCTCGTTTTCTAAACTGCAATTCTGCAGGTGTCTACAAAAAAAAGGCAGTAACTGGGGTTGTGAAACAAAATGGTTTTGTTTAATAAGCAAATAAGTTTAAATGACTGATAGTTACCTGTCCAGGTAGTAGGCATATAATTTTGCTATCTGTCAGCAGCGTCTTCTGTTGTCTCTTCGTGCATTAGCACGCTGAGTGTAATTTATTATAGAAATGTTATCATATGATCTAAAATACAGAACGTTAAAAAAGCTCCCAAACAGACATTTCTCTCCCTCTGTAATCTATATTTAATAAACTCAAGATGACATGCAGTTGTGAGTATATCTGCTCTCAGTCTGGCATCTAATCTGCATACTTACCCAGCTCTAAAACTAGACATGCCAGCTGTAAAGCTACTGGTGATGATGTGACCAGATTAATATAGGTCTACATGACATCGATGCACTAAAGTTAGTTACCTCTTTGCTTCCGCCGTGACTGTGTCTGTGCCTCTTGTCTCCTAGAAGACAGAAAGACACAAATTAATAATTGATTGATGCACTGACAGATTCATATTGCCTCCATTCGCCGTTATTTTTTGTGCACAAAGATGTATTTTTAAGTTGCTTACGGCTTTAACAGCTCTGTTCCCAACCACTAACAACCAATAAAAAAAAATAACACACACACACATATATATATATATATATATATATATATATATATATATATATATATATAATAGACTTTTCTAACTGAAAGAGGTTCAGATGATGACATTGCCTGCGTTACATGGAAATAAGAAATAACCTGGATTTGTGTATTTAAAAAGACAAAAGGCTTCCAAAGACATCATAATGCATGACTAAATAACTTACTGATGAAATATTGAAAGTGTACGAGTTCATCAGTGGTTCATGCAATGGTGACGTCCTGAGAAAACACTGTGTGATCAATAAATGAGTAAATGTAGTCTGATTTAGAGTTTTAAATTTAATTTAATCTAAATACAGCAGGTAAGGTCTCACCAATCATTCAACTTCGCCCAAGTGAGAAGACTTTTTAATTTCGCATGTCAAGTGATTGTTTACATAGCTGTAAACTAAGAATAGTTAGGAAGACGTAGGCGATGGTTTTTGTAATGAGAACGACTGCGACATGCTCGTTCTTTGTGAACCTGGTCTAGCCCACCTGACTTCCGCTTCCGGTCGGCCGATCTCGATCTGGACCGATGTTTGGAGTTCCGTCGCTCCTCATCGGTGTCCTCGGGCCCCTGATGGGACACAATCACAGTCACTCCGAGAGTTACAGGAGGTTATCGAGTGTTAGCCACTAGCGTTAGCTCTCTCAGAGTCAGAACTGCTGGCCTAAGACTGTTATTCTCCGAGCGCAGAACTACTGTGTGAGGAATTGCATGCTTCTGTCGAATATAACCCGCACCAGACAATAATCAAACACAAATACTTGCCTCCATGATGAGAGTAAACAAAGGATCTCTCTGTGGTTCGTAGCAGAACTCGAGCTCCTGTCAGCCGTTTCTCCTGCGGCGGAGCAGTGCCCGGATGTTCTTCTTCTTCTCCTCCTCCTGAATCTCGCGGGACGCTGCAACCGCACAGCGCCCCCTGCGGCCGGGCGGACTGACTTTTTCTACTTATATTTCCTCGGCGGTCGGCATCAATCACCTTCTGCTCTGGAGTGTGTATCAGAAAATAGGTTTACAAACTACATCACCCGTTCTCCCTCCTTTATCCCGACACACAGACGCACTCCTCATCCCTGACCTGCCTTGCCTTGCCTTATAATAAGAATAAGAACAGCAATAAGAAGAACAATCTCTAATGAAACGCTTCTAATTCTTCAGCTACAACATATACATTTCCGATCCAAACTAAATTCTCCTTTAGATTCTTCCCATTCTCTCAACTCTCCTGCAATACTGCCTTAGTGGGATGTGGATTATTATGCCCTTGTAAACCTGCCCAATAGTTAGCCAACAGCTTCCTTCTCAACTCCAGTGGCGATGCCCCATTACATATTCTCAGTGCCTGTTCCTGGACTACATCTCACTTTTTCAACTGCAATTTAGCTGCAGACCCAAATACTACACTACCGTAATCTAAGACAGACCATATTAGAGCCACATTTATTATTTTCAGTGATAATCTGCTTGCACTCCATTCCCTTACCCTCAAACATTCTTGCACTTTTCCTCTATTTTCGTGATATGATCTGCAAATGTTAGTCATGAATACAAATTAATTCATAGAAATGTAAAACTTCCAACCCTCTTTAAGTCTCTTCCATATATTTGTCACAATGTCCCAACCTCCCTTTATCTTCTAGAACTTTCCCAAATACATAAGTGATCATAATAATAATAAAGCGCAACGGACTTATAACATTCCCTTGAGGTGTGCCATTTTCAGCTGCATATTGATTTGGTTCTGACTATTTCATCACAAGAATTTCCTCCAGCTAGTCCTCTTTGCTTGGTGTACTGTTCTTCTAACTACTTCTTGAGCCTTCTTGGATAAAATGCTGCAAATTCTGTATTATTTTAAGTATTCTGAAAGCTTTATTTATATCTCTAATTATTCACACCTTCATTCCAATCTATATGGAGGTCCCATCCTAATGAACATTGCACATCCTTTTCCACCCTCTTCATAATTCCTATCTTTCCAAACTACTGTGCATCACATAATCCAAATTTGGTTTCAGCCAAGTTTCCTGAATATACACCACATCTGGTCTCTCATCTGGCTCATTAATACAATATTTAAACTCCTGTCCATTGGCCAAAAAGCTCCTGGCATTCCACTGTAAAATTTAACCATTATTGTTATTACCTACTTGACTTGACTGATTAGTAACTTAACCTTAACCTCTGCTGTACTATTTATCACACCTGCTATGAATGTTATCAATTCTGTTTTGTTTTTTCTTCACATAGATTCCTATCGTCCACTGAAAGCCACATTGTGGGCACCACCAAAGTTACAACACTTGCTTTAGTCATGGTCCCCACCACATCTTGCACATCTTCTCTGCCTATTACAGTTTTTTCCCAATATGACCAAACCTTTATCAATTAAAGCATCTCATTGGTTTTGGCATGTGCAACCTCACTGTGTAACTTATAAATCCCCCCAAAACACTTTATCCGCATAATCTTATATTAATGTTTAGAAAATAAACAAAACAGGTTTTCACATCATATTAACAAGAAAAAATAAAGTGTGCAAAATTTTATAACAAAAAGCCTTAAAAACTAATTTGAAGAGGAATTTAAAAAATCTAGATTGTAATGGGATTCTGTTTACAGATCATTTAGAAGCTTCCTCTGAATGTTTAATGGTAACAGTTAATAAGATTAAGGGTTGACTTTAGTAAAAATGTCACAGTCTCATTAACTTTTCAATTATGGAAGAGGGACCATGCTTTAAAAAAAGTGGTTAAATCAGGGTTAGCTCATGATAGAAAGACATTTCAGCACTTACGTAATAAAGTAGTAAAGTAATTGAGAAAAGCAAACTTTTGTATTGATCCTATAGATGATGCAAAGGGGAATAGTAGAGAAGTATGGGAGAATATCAATAGAGTGCAAAAGAAAAATAATAAAAACGATAAAGGTATTGAATTACAGGTTCATGGAAGTTTAATTCAAGATAAGCATTAAATTGTTAATTTATTTAATATTTTTTTATAGACTTCATTCAAGATTTAACACAGGGATTTGGTTTGAGAAGTAAGGATGTTATATCACCAAATCCTGATCTTACTGTTTTTAATATTTCTGAAGTATCTGAGCCCTATATAATAAAAATTAAGCCAGCTTAAGAGTTCTAGGGTCAAACATGTTTTTGATTCTGACTCTTTATTTGTTAAAAAGTATGCAAATGTTCTTAGTACACCTATAACTCATCTGGTTAATTTGTCAATAAAACAATGTCATTTTCCAAGTGCCTGGAAGTCAGCATTAATAGCACTTATATTTAAGACTGGTGATACTATAGACCTATCAGTATTCTACCCATTGTTTCTAAAGTTGTTTTGCATCTAGGACATTTTTTATTACATCATATCCAGTTTGGATCACTATACGGAGACAGAACACTGTTATTTCGTTAAACAAATTAAATCCATTCTTGATAGGGGAAGTATTGTTGGTGCTGTCTTCCTTGATTTTAAACAGGCTTTATACATTAATGATCTGCCTACAGTTTGTCCATAGGTCCAGGTTCAGATGTGTAAGCTGCCCATGCCACACACACTCATGCGACCCATCAGAGATGCAGGCTTCTGAACTGAGCGCTGATAACAACTGTAGTGTATTTTCTTCTGCCATGGATCTGAGGAATCACTGTCTCAAGGTTCTGTTTCCAGAAGAAAGATTTTATTTTCAAGAGAAAATAAAACTGAGAAAGCTCTGCAGAACAGTCTGTCGAGTCTGTGTCGGTTCTCTATTTTCTACACTGCTTCTGAAGGCGTGCCCATGTTCAATACATTTCATACATATGGTTCTGTTTATCAACTCTTTTACCTTATATGGCTGTCTCCAGCTTGCTTATAGGATGTAGAATTTATTTGAAGTGAAATGATATATATTCATATATTTTGTCTTATGTCAAATAGGGTGTGCAGATGCAACATATACTATACCTCTGTACTCTCTGCACAGTCCATTCTCATGCAGGCCTCTACATACAGTCAAATGCATGATTATAACAGTAGAATAACTTGATACATAAATGGCTAGATTCACATTGATAATGCCTGATTAGTTTACATATTGACCAATAAAAATCTTCCACACTACTTGGGTTGTCCTTGTCCTCTTTAGTCCGGATTGTCATGATCCGGGTTCCTCCTTTCTCTGTCCCCCTCTTGTGGTTATCCTGCACACTCTTTCTCTACACCATCACTTTAACTTCATTAGTCCCAACTGTTCCCACTTACCCAATCCTTCCACCTGTTTCCCCTTTTCACTGACACCTGCGCTTCTGGATCATGTTCAGATATGGCTTCATTTTTGACCTATAGAGTTTTAGCTGGCAACGGCGAATGGCACGGTGGATTGTGTTCCATGAAATCCAAAATGAGCCAAAATTTGGCATAACATTTTAAAATGTCTCATTTTCAACATTTGATATATTATCTATATTCAATTGTGAATAAAATATAAGTTTTTGAGATTTGTACATTATTCCATCCCTTTTTTACTCACAATTTGTACAGTGTCCCAACTTTTTTGGAATCAGGTTTATACTTATGCTAAGACAAAAGAACAAGCTGCTATCAAACTAACTGCTGCATTGAACAAAGTCTAAGACTGGCTTTTTCATTCTTGCCTTACTCTTAATGTGAGTAAACCTGTGAGCAGTTCAAGGAGAGGTAATAAATGTTGTTGAGGAATATAAATAATTGGGTATGATTATAGATTCTAACTTAATAAAAAAAAAGAAGAAAAGAAACATTAAAAAGGTCTCTAAAAGTACAAGAGCAAGCTTAATGATCTTCAGGAATATTAGGCACCAATTACCTGTGGCTGATGCTAAACTCTTTATGCATACAATTATCCTCTCTCATTTATCTTACTGTGCTGTTGGTCTCATATAAGTATAACTACATTTAAACCATTATATTGGGTACTGGAGGAGCGTATGGTCTCCGTGGACCAGGTGAACGGGCTGACGATGAGTTTCTCTGGGAGTACAGCTTCAGGCTCTTCAGGGCTTTCCTCAGGTGTGTAACAACGGGATAAGGCGTCAGCCTTGACATACTTGGATCCGGGTCGATAGGAAATTGTGAAGTTAAAGTGGGTTAAGAGTAAGGCCCAACACGCTTGTCTGGGGTTAAGTCTCTTAGCCATCTGCAGATACTCCAGATTCTTGTGGTCCGTAAGTACCAAAAACGGAATGGTTTGCTCCCTCCAGCCAATGCCTCCACTTCTCAAGTGCTAACTTGATGGCTAGAAGCTCTCGGTTGCCGATGTCATAATTCGCCTCTGCCGGGTTGAGCTTGCGGGAAAAGAAGGCAGATGGATGGAGTCTGCTGGGGTCTCCTATGCTGCTGAGAAAGCACCGCTCCTACTCCTGTGCTGGAGGCATCAACCTCCACAACGAAAGGCCTGTCAGGGTTGGAATGGACCAGGAGAGGAGCGGTAGGCTTATCGTTTATTAAGGGCTTCCGTAGGGGTCCAAGACAGAGACTTGGGCTTATTTCGGAGGTGGCTCATAAAAGGACAGGTGATGGAGCTGTAGTCTTGGATGAAGCGGCGGTAGAAGTTGGATAAGCTGAGGAATCGTTGGGGTTCCTTTATGGTAGAGGGTGTTGGCCAGTTCCTGATGGCACCTTCCCCTCGTCCATTCGGATGCCACTGCTGTCGATGTTATAGCCAAGGAACTGCACTGAGGGTTGATGGAAGGAGCCCTTTCCCGCTTTCAGGTAGAGTTGGGATTCCCTTAGGCGTTTCTAAGGCTGGGTACTGAACTACGATGCCTTTATGGTATCGAACGAAAAACTTTGATACTATGAGTATCGAAAAATTATGTATCTTTCGGTGCCAAACTTCGGTTCCAAAAGCCAAGCAGCCGTGGTTTTCTTTTGTTTTTTTTTTTTGCCAAGTGGCTGTATCTGTGTGAGCTTGTAACATACGTGCAAGTAAGGACATAAATTAGTTTTTTCTAAAAACGTTTCCGTTTTACAATGCCAAAGAGGTCTAAAGTGTGGCTACACTTTATAAAAGCCGGCTTGCCCTCCCTCCCTGTTTAGTTTGGTCTACTCCATTGCGTATCTTCAAACACGCCCCCTATCACGTTGTCTAAAAAACAGAGAGAGAGACAGATTTATCCGGTACAGCGAATTTCTCTAAGCAGCAGGCCACTGTATACGTTCACTTAAAACATAACCGACTGTGTTTACGAGAATACTTGGAGAGACAATTATTTTGATATAATTGTGTGTGTATGTGTTAATTCAGAAGTTACGATACGCAAAAGATGAATTCATTCTCTGTACGCACATTGTCTGAAATGCTGCTCGCAGCGTGTGCTTTGAATGAGTGAGCGCAAGTTCCGAATGCGCGCGAATTGTTTAAAATGCTTGAATCAGCAATATTTAGAAACAAGTGCAAACGATCAGCTACGATCCGTTTCACCCCTTCAAGCAAGTGAACAACGCGAATCAAGTTAGGATTTTTACATCACTATTCACGATAGCCCATTGGACTGGAAAAACAATAGCCCCAGGACGTGGGGCTAATGATTTTGTGAGCCCTGCACCTCAGATCTATCCAGTTTGTGAAACACTGGTTTCATCACTGGTTTCGTTAAACAAAATAAATTATTATTTTAAAAGATTGACTCAAAAGAATCATCGGTTCACTAATCGGATCATGAACTTGTAATACAGAGCCAAAGATTATCTATTATTGAACATCTCAAATTACTTCAAGTTCATCTGTAAAGCACATAAAGCTATTGTTTGAGTTTATAAACTTGTATTTCATGCATGATTCATATGGATGTGCTAACTGAATGCAAAGTGTGAGTTCTAGAAGAATGTTTGTGTCTTGATGAGCATGTATCGCTCACTAGGAGTCGTTAAATGAACAGATGCTGTTCTTTTTTTTTTTTCAGCGGATATTCAGTTGCCCTATTGGTTAAAATCCCCAAACTGTTTACTTAAATATTAATGCACAACCAGTTGCATTAATAATGTTAGCCTGAGTGTGAAGTGTTACCAGAATTTGTTTTAATTAAGGTGAAAAATATAAATTTTGTGTTTAATGTATTTTTTGATGTTGAAATGGATTTTAAAACATACGGTATCGAAAAAAGTATCGTTAGGAACCGGTATTGAAACTGAGGTATTGAAATTGGCACCGGATCGAAAGATTTTGAACAATACCCAGCCCTAGGTGTTTCAGGACCTCTGCAACATGTTGACCAAGCTCCGGGAGTAAATCAAGATGTCATCATTGTAGACTAAGACGCATTTGTGGAGAAACATCCGGAGCACCTCGTGGATGAAGTCCTGGAATACGGAGGGGGCGTTGACCAGGCCATACTGCATGACAAGGTACTCGTAGTGTCCAGTAGGTGTTATGAAGGTTGTCTTTTACTCGTCCCCCTCACGTATCCGGATGAGGTTATATGCACTGTGGAGGTCCAACTTGGTGAAGACTGTGGCACCACGGAGGTGTTCCAAATCTGCTGGGATGAGAGGAAGTTGATATCTGAACTTGACTGTGATGTTGTTGAGAGATCGGTAGTCAATACATGGCCGCAAGTCTCCGTCCTTCTTCTCCACCCGTCCTTCTTCTCCACAAAGAAGAAGCATGGAGCAGCAGTGGAAGTTGATGGATGCATGTAGACTTGGGCCAGAGCCTCCTTGATGTATTCCTCCATGGCCTTCTCCTCTGGGATGGAAAGGGGATAGATCCTTCCCCTTGGCACTGACGCACCCGTAAACAGATCAATGGCGCAGTCCCATGGCCAGTGTGGAGGCAGCTTGGAGGCTCTCTTAGGGCAGAAACATCACTGAAGGGGGCGTAACACAATGGTATATCCACTGCCCGTTTCTCAATCAGACTCTCAATGGATGTACTGCAGACAGATAGCTGTTCAGGAAGTGGAGAGGATGGAACAGAATGGAATAGACAGTCATGGAAACAGGTGTCACCCCACTTCAGGATTTCGCCGGTTCTTCCAGGAGATGACAGGATTGTGCTGCTCCAACCACGAGCCCCCAGGATCATGTCAACTGTGGAGTCCTCCAGAACCAGCAGATGGAACTTCTCCATGTGAAGTATCCCAGTTTGCAGTAGAAGTGGGCCGACACTACGGCGAACCTGTCTCCTGCTTAGCAGTCTTCCAGTTATTGAAGAGAGATGAAGAGATGAAGTTGCCGGCTGACCCAGAATCGAGGAGTGCATTGACTGGAATGGAAACATCAGCAGCAGTAAGTGTTGAGTGGTGGTGAGTGGCTTCATCTGATTTATGGAAGGAAAGATGGCACTTACCATACAACGAAGAGGATGTATGAGGATCTGGAGAGGATATGCCCAGGAGATCCACAGTATATGCACAGATTCTGGGTTAGCCTTCTCTGGCATTTAGTCAATGTCAGACGAGTAGAATCCACTTGCATGGGATTGCAGGCTGGTTCTGGAGGGCTGACGGGTTCTGGTCAGCAGAGAGAGATGTTGTGCTGACGCTGGCCCTGGTGCTCTTCGAGACACCACTGCATATGAGTGGCAAAGCATATGGAGAGTTGGATGAAGCGTTCAAGCCCGATGGTATCCTCGTATGCAGCGAGATGCAACTGCACTCATGGATCCAATCCTTGATGATAGGTAGTTAATAAAGCTTGTTCATTCCACCCACTTGTGGCCGCAATAGTTCGGAACCTATGAGCATAATCATTCAGTCATTATGCCTTGGTTTAAATTGTAAAGTTTCTCACCGATAGATCCCAGGCGGGTCTTCTGAAGACTTCTCTGAAGTGTTCAACAAAACTAGATTATGACTGAATGACATGGTTATTCTGGGTCCAAATGGAATTGGCCCATTGAAGTTCTTTACCTTGCAACTGTGAGATGATGAATGCTACTTTTGATCTTTCGGTGGGATATAAGTGCGGTTGCATCTCCAGGATCAGCAAGCATTGAAGGAGAAATCCGCTGCATTCCTCCGCCGAACCAGAGAAGGGTGCTGGTTTTGCCATGGGACTGGTGTGCTCAGAAGGTGAAGAAGTGGTGGCATTGTTACCGGAAATGCTTGCTGGTGGTGAAGCTGATGGATTACTTGTGAGTGTTCGCCGCAAGGCGATGACGAGGTCCTGAAAGAGGTCTGGATGGCTCATGCTTGTGTCAGGCAGTTGGGTCCGGTCTTCTGTTACAGTACAGATGGGTCAGAGATGGGAGATCACAGGTAAGGTGGTTTATTGACACAAGCAGAGGGGTTCTGAGAACACAGGAGTGGTAAATAGCTGAGGTATTTGTGACTGGAGAGTGACTGAGTAAAGATACTATCCTTAGAATCAGTGTTAATTTCGTTGACTAAATATTTTCGTCATTATTTTCGTCACGAATATATTTTTGCGGACAGAAACTAAACGAAAACTAAAATAGAAGGCACTGATGGAGACTAAAACTATGACTAAATTGATTGACATTATCGTCAACGAATAAAGGACGAGACGAAAATAGACTGTGACGAAAATCAAATCAGCAGACGGGAGAGATGCGAGGAATGAGCAAAAGAACCGGCAAAACGGAAAAGGCGAGACTGCATGAGAGAAGAGAACCAATCCGAGCCTGACTTATTGAGACGTGAAGCGAAGGTTTTCAGTTTTTAAATGAGCTCCCGGGAAGACGGCATTCGAAGAGGTGATGTCTAAAAGAGCGACAAAATGTCCACAGCTCACTTCACCTTTGACGACGAACAAAACAAAACAAAGTGTAAAGCACGCGGAGCGCTCATTCGTGGCAAGAACACAACAGACGAGCCACCCGGACATTTTCTCAAATGTAATTTCACAACGATGTTCTTTTGTTTATTGATCTAAGCAAAATTGGAAGACTGTAGTGCGTAGATGTTGTAGCATTAAATATTACGAACTGAAAAGTACTGTAAAATAGCCCCTTCTTCAAATTAGATGAGAGCACAATACTAATACGTAATATTATGATACATACATTTGATTAATACCAATGTTTAGTATATTTTATAATGTTCTACTTGTTGACAATATCACAAATATTTCTATATTAGTCATGTGAAACGTGAATGTTCACATCCTATCATTATACATACTAATCTAGCAATATTGTAGTATTTAAAACATACAATATTGCTAGACAAATGAATACCTTATAAAATCGTGTTACTTTTTTTATCCACCCAACTTATTAAATATTTACTTTAAATGTATGCACTCCTTGTTCAGCTCAGCTGTAAGCTTTAAGGTCCTGGACCTAACGTTATTTTTCTTTTATTGATGGTCAATTGGCAGCTAGTTATTATCATGACAGTGTTTGTTGCTGCATAAAAGCTTTTGAATCGAAATAAAGACACAGTTGTGTTGAAATAAAGTTGAATTTGTGTTTTATATATTTTGGTTAAGTTTGTTTCCTATACCAGCTGTAAAAAAAATTGTCTAGTAAATCTGTTATTGATTTTAGTCTTATTTTAGTCGACTAAAATACCAAGCAATTTTAGTCGACTAAAATAAGACTAAAATTAAAACAAATCAGATGACTAAAACTTGACTAAAACTAAAAAGAATTATAGTCTAAGACTAAGACTAAAACTAAATTAAAATTTCGTGTCAAAATTAACACTGCTTAGAATTGAGCAGAGTAGAGATCAGAATGGCAGTAGAGGAGTTTGAAACATTGGAGACACACACACACACACACACACACACTCATGATGGTCACAGGAGGGAACTTGTAAACGCTAGAGACAGGTAAGTATCACACTGGTAGTCCTTAAAGTAAGCAGTTAGGTGAGTCCTAGATGCGAACGAGACCAAAGAGTGGCTGTGTGTGTGTGAGTGACTTTTATGTGCCAGTGGATTAGAGTGCTGAAAAGGGGCAGGTGTGTGTGATCAGGACTCAGGTGAGGGAGTGCGATGTGATTGGATGGTGTTGGAGCCTGGCGAGTCTGTGAAACAGCTTCCGGCTTTGCTACCGTTCGGACGTTCTAGCTTACTGCTCTGCGCTTTGCTTCTTATTTCTGTACTTTTCTCAGATTTTTCTAAGATTTTTACTTCAGCAGATCAGCACAGTGCTCAAACAACAGATTTTTGGCACAAACACTAAAACTAAAAACATTGGGACTGGAATAATACTACAAAAAGAAGACTTTGTCTCCCACTGCTAACAGCTTACATTCCTGTGACGGGAAAACACTGCCTACATTCAAACAGAAGAGAGAGAAAATGCCTTCTGTTGGATCTACTTGTTGCATGAACTGCTGCAAACGTCTACAAAGGATTGTGATTCTTGAAACAAAGTTACTTTCTGGACTTCCAAAATAGACGGAACACTCTGCATACAGCCGGTGAGTTCCATGAATCTTCTGAATCTCAACAGTTTATACCAAGTGTAGAGGAACAAGCCAAAACTGATCACCACACTAATCGATGGCACAAACAGGGAGCGAGACCCAAAGGAACACGAGATAACGGATTGTCACAAGTTTCTCGTATTGCTTCCATAGCTTCCTCTACCCCAGATTCGACTATGACAAGGCTTGTAAATACTGGTATTCTACCACCCCCTATACATCTGGAGTACAGATTTGAAGCATTAATACATGTGGGTGAGGAATCCCCAAATGTGTTTAAACATGGATCGGATCAGCCAGCAGTTAACATCTCTACTAACAGGCGCTCAAGGTCGAGCAGACAGCGGCATTCAGCTCAGAGCACAGCCGAGCCCAGGACTCTGATAGTGGGTGACTCTGTTATCAGAAACATCCGTAGCAGGACTACAAAAACATGCTGCCTTCCTCAAGCAATGGTCTCTGATGTGAACAAGGAACTTCAGAACATTCTAAAGAAGCACAAGACTGCAAATCAAATCATCATCCATGTGGAGAAGACACACACCGGG
The DNA here is from genome assembly GCF_003368295.1 of Carassius auratus. Classification (NCBI taxonomy): domain Eukaryota; kingdom Metazoa; phylum Chordata; class Actinopteri; order Cypriniformes; family Cyprinidae; genus Carassius; species Carassius auratus. The sequence continues at coordinate 30,841,358 of NC_039247.1, forward strand.
TCCGAGTCATCATGTGGTTGACATATCCCACAAGGACACTGATAACACCATGCAGCCTAAACAATCACTGCTGATAGACACTATCCCTGCTGAGCCATGCCCACAGAGCTCCTCACTGACTGACTGTGATGTATCAAAACAGCTACAAGATTCACCACCCAATGACGACTTTCTGGAAAACAGCCAGGGAAGCCATGACAACACATCATAGCCACCGGAATCACCAGAGACACAGCCCATCTCACCAGACACATTATCCCTCTCTCCAGCATCTCCACTTCTGTGCTTCTCACAGAAAATGGAGGAATTGGTGTATGTTGGGACTAAACTCTCCCACTCATTCACTGCTAACCCGCAGATATCAACAAAAAAACGGCGGGCCCCCCAACCACCAAAGCCTGTGGACCCTGTTCCTATGAGAGCTCTCTGGACCGCTACCACAACGCCAGGGCCCAAACCCTCTATCTGCTGAAGGTGAACCAAAAACAACTGAAAGCAGCTCTCAGTGATATGTGTCGGGTCGCCGCTATAATAGCAGCAACATTCACAAATGCTTACAGAACAAGCGGGAACCCAGTGTGCCTGTAGCTTTCTCTATTTCAGTTTTTTCACGTGATAGAAAGTCTAAGGCCTTCTCAAGCCGAAGGGCAAACTCATCTAATCTGCGGCCTATTATGCATCAAACTAAGACTGATGTAAAGAGACCAAGCACTGCCATCAAGTTGTCACTTTTAAACATTCGCTCACTAAAAAATAAATAATTTCTAATCAATGACTTTATAACCCCAAAGACGACATAAAGTGGAACTTAGTCATTTTCCAAAACCGCTAAGCAAATATATACAGTTTCAGTACATACCACATAGAGACGTCGTTGCTGATGCTGCTCTTGTTAAATTTCAGCCTCTGGATCTGATTCTGGATCATAAATATACGCTGAATCTGACTGTTAGCCATGGTTTGATTTGGATGAAAGTTTTTTTCCTCACGGTAATGTCACAGCTTCCAAACGCTCTCAACGCAAAAGGCTACTCACGCTCGTGATTCTTTAGCTCCGCCCACACGTCACGCCTCCAGATGCTCGTGTTTTTCCGGGAAAAATCAGTGCAGACTATCCCTTATGAATATAATAAAACTAAAGACTTTTTGGAGTTATGAAGGATGCAGTACTACTCTATAGGTACTCAAGATTAACAGGATATTGAGTGAAAATGAGCATTTCACCCCCCCTTTAAACTCAAATGGATACCTGGACAATTTTCAATCTGGTTTCCGACCACATCACAGCACAGAGACAGCACTCATTAAGATAATAAATTATATTCGCTTAAATTGTGACTCTGGCAAAATATCGGTGCTGGTATTGCTAGATCTCAGTGCTGCGTTTGACACTGTCGATCATAACATACTACTAGAGAGGCTGGAAAACTGGTTCGGGCTTTCTGGGATGGTACTCAAATGGTTCAGATCATACTTAGAAGGGAGAGGCTATTATGTGAGTATAGGAGAGCATAAGTCTAAGTGGACGTCCATGACATGCGGAGTCCCACAAGGCTCAATTCTTGCGCCGCTCTTGTTTAGCCTGTATATGCTTCCACTAAGTCAAATAATGGAATAATTAGATGTTTTGTTTCCAGTCAAGACTTGGAGAAACTTGTTTATGCCTTTATCACCAGCAGGGTGGACTATTGTAATGGGCTCCTCACTGGCCTTCCCAAAAAGACCATTAGACAGCTGCAGCTCATCCAGAACGCTGCTGCCAGGATTCTGACTAGAACCAGAAAATCTGAGCATATCACACCAGTCTTCAGGTCCTTACAATGGCTTCCAGTTACATTTAGGATTGATTTTAAAGTACTTTTACTCGTATATAAGTCACTAAATGACCTAGGACCGAAATATATTGCAGATATGTTCACTGAATATAAACCTAACAGAGCACTCAGATCACTAGGATCAAGTCAGTTAGAAATACCAAGGGTTCACACAAAACAAGGGGAGTCCTCCTTTAGTTACTATGCTGCCCGCAGCTGGAATCAGCTTCCAGAAGAGATCAGATGTGCTAAAACACTAGTCACATTTAAATCTAGACTCAAAACGCATCTTTTTAGCTGTGCATTTATTGAATGCGCACTGTGCAATGTCCGAACTGATTGCACTATATTTTCACTGTTTTATTTTATTTTAGTTTTTTATGTAAAATCATTTTCTAACTGTTTTTAAATGTTTTAATAATTTTAAAAGTTTTAAAATTGCTTGTTTTATTTTCTTCAAGGTTATTTTACTTTCTTTTATGTAAAGCACTTTGAATTACCATTGTGTACGAAATGTGCTATATAAATAAACTTGCCTTGCCTTGCCTATATATACTACTTAAAAACAAGCTGTGATATTATTCATAATGGTAAGTTGTTGACATTTTTGAAAAAAAAAATATATTATTTGCTAATGTGTGTTTGATGTAGAAAATATTTCATGATCTTGCACCACAAACTTTTAAGCAATGTGTGACTTTCTGTAAAGACAATATCAGGCAGACTAGGTCATCAGTTAGAGATGACTGTTCAACTAAATTTCATAAAAAAACAACTGAAAGTTGTTTTTGGACAGTCATCTTTTTCAGATAGATGAGATGGCATTTAATACCTGTTTATATCAGAAAGTGTTCAACATTTAGTATTTTTAAAACTATGCTTAAGGTAGCCTATAGCTTAAGGTAAGTCAAATATGTGATCATTGACTTGGCTTTGTAATTTAATGTAGTATGATCTGGTATAGTATGTATTTTGCTCAAAATTAATAAAAATTATTTAAAAGCAACTCAGATATGACTCTGCTGCAATAATTAAATATGTTAAATAATACAAATATCCTATATATATTCAAGCCCATTTATTAACCAATTTGCTGCTGACCTTCAGTGATCCAATTCAACCAAACTAATAAGCAAAAATAACACAAGATAAACTAACATTTCTTCTTCTTTTTTATTGCTGAAAAATGTTGAACTTCCCTCTTCTGTGTTCAACCTTACAGACGTGAATTTGCATTTCCTTCTGCCCGAGGCATTTTGTGTGAAAGGGCTTTTAAATATGCCAATAATAGAACTTTTTATATTAAAAGTAAACAAGCAAGTCCATCCCAGATTTAAAAAGTAATGCAAAAGTAACATAAAGCATTACTTTAAACAAAAAGTAACTTAGCAACGTAATTAGTTAGGCGGTAACACTATATTGTAATGCATTACTTTTAAAAGTAACTTTGCTTAACTCTCATTAAAACCTCCTACTTCTCCTTTATTCTTTCTGAAAAGTTTCCCCTGTCAGCATCATCTGAAGACTCATCACTTCTTTCTCCTTTATTTCATTTATTACTCAACTGACCCCATTTTACACTTCACTTCCTTCGAACATCGTTATAATCCATTTCCCCCCGCCTACCTACCGCCAGTCCATTCAAGGAGCAGTCACACTCATCCGTCTGTACTTTCCGATAAATATGATAATCTTTTATCACAAAACTTTTTCAGCCCACATCAACTGTGTACAGTAGGCCTGCGTACATCCGTGCGAAAACTGGGGCGGACATAATTAACCTCACTGAATCTCATCAATGACTAGCACATTTACAACCTAAATGAATGAACAGTATCATTAGAGCTGAGTACAGCCATGTCCAAAGGTTTTGAGAATGACACAAATATTCATTTTCACAAAGTCTGCTGCCTCAGTTTTGATGGCAATTTGCATATACTCCAGGATGTAATGAAATCAACCATGAGAGAGGTTCAGTTGCTGTGAAGAAGGCTTCAGGGCACACAAGAAAGTCCAGCAAGCTCCAGGACGGTCTCCTAAAGTAGATTCAGCTGTAGGATTGTGTCTCCAGCAGTGCAGAGCTTGCTCAGGTAGGTGTGAGATCATCTGCACACACAGTGAGGAAAAGACTTTTGGAGGATGACCTGGTGTCAAGAAGAGGAGCTAAGATCCCACTTCACTCCAGGAAAAACATCAGGGACAAACTGGTATTCTCGAAAAGGTACAGGGATTGGATTGCTGAGGACTGGGGTAAAGTCTTTTTCTCAAATGAATCCCCTTTCTGATTGTTTGGGGCATCCAGAACAGTGTTTGGGAACTCAGTGTCCTCGTCATTCACTGTCGTAACTCCTCTTTTATCCTTCCAGAGCTCCTCCGTGGGACTCGAGACCGGTGAGTTGCGCAGGTGTCGCTCATTTCCAATCACTCCACCGGCCTCCACCCATTCCCACAGCTCTCAGCCCCGCCCCAGTCGTCACAAAAAGTAACATCTTTCTCCAGATTTCTGTCAACATGGGGACAGAAGAGCTTTCAATCAGTAAACGGGAAAAAAGTAACTGGTTTTACTTGTTTGAAAAAGTAACTCTACTTTAATAAAGTAAATTATTAAAGTAATGTGTTACTTTACTAGTTACTTGTAAAAAGGTAATCTGATTACATAACTCGTGTTACTTGTAATGCATTACCCCAACACTGATCTGGAATAAAGCTTGTCAAGAGTAGAAAAAGTGAGCGATTTCATCAGTCCTGTGTTGTGCCAACAATAAAGCATCCTGAGACCATTTATGAACACAGCCATGAATAAAGACCGGTACAAAAACATCCTTGGAGAGCGATTTCTCCAAACAATCCAAGAACAATTTGGTAATGAAAGATGCCTTTTCCAGCATGCTTTTATTCTTTTTTCTTAAAAAAAACAACACATTTTATACTTCAAGGAAAAGCACTTATCATCAGTTTTGGGAAGGTTACCTCTAGAATGTAACAGGTTACAGATTACAAGTTACATTATTTAGAATGTAATAAATAGTGTGACTAATTCAGTTACTTTATTAAAGTTGTAGGCACTTCTTATCAGATTGCAGAATAATTGGAAAAGTAAAACAAATGATTTTATCCAAAGAAATATGATTTAAAGGTATGAATACATCATTATATCTCCAAATATGTGCACTTTTGGACTAAAAGCCCAGGTGTTGTGCAGCAAAGCCCTGTGACCAAAAATAAATGAGAGCAAAAATGTGTCTCTAGCTATCCTTTTGGAAATCGATTTTGCATTCCTGAAAGAAATTAAGACGTTAGTGTCTTTGTAACCAAGCGTTATCAGAAACAGTGGTTAAATATCAAAGCAATCTAATCTGTCTAATCATTGAAAGCTTCTTAAGTTCAAATAAGATTCAATAAATACTCAGTGTTACCACAAAAGCTGCCAAACAGCTTTCACTGTCTAGTCACTGTGTGGTTCATTTATTTTCAAGCATTTTTTTTCATATTGTTTGTGACCTCTTTGTAGATTATGCATGAGAGCTATCAAAAAAAGGTGATTATAAGAGAATGAGTCAAGTCAAGTCACTTTTTTTCTACAGTGCTTTTAACAATATAGATTAGCCACTTTAAAGTATTAAATAGGAACATAGTGTGACAATGCAAAAGGAAAATAGTAAACACTCAATTTATAGTTAAAGGGCAGTTCATCATTCAATTCAGTGATATCATTATCCAGCTCAGTTCGGTTCAAATAGTATCTGTGCAATCAAGTCTCTGGGGCTTATCTAGTTGTCCTGGTCTCCACTGTCACAAGAAAGGGATGTAGAGGTCCTTTCTAGGTGTCGATCCACCATCTGGTCTGGATACGTCTGGATACATATTGGATCCGGGTTACTGCAGTGACCCTGCAGACTGGATCTGGTGGCTATGGTGACCTCGGAATAAGAGAGAAACAGACTAATATTAGCGTAGATGCCATTCTTATAATGATGTAGCAAGATGAACCCCACAAGTACATTGTGTTTTATTATAAGTATAAGTACATTGTGTCTTCTGCTTTATGTTACACTCTCAGATATACAAAAGAAATCTATTGTATCTCTTGCTCTGGCTGCTGTATATAGACCACCAGGGCCATATACAGAATTCCTAAAAGAATTTGCAGCCAAGATGACCCAGGGTGGATTTGACAGCAGGAGGAGCCATGATGGAAGAGGGGCCGACGACACCCGGAGGCCGACTGACAGAGACTGCGCCGGTGGATCAGAAGCCCAGGCTGGAGCCAAGCAGACACAGGCCAGAGCCAGGGTAAAGCAGAGGATCCGGAGGGCCAAGGCGGAGCAGAAGGCTCAGGCGACCAAGGCGGAGGTAGGGCCCCGGAAGACTGCTGCCGATCTGGAGTGACTGAGGAAGAAGGCAGAACCAGAGGGAAGGAGGGACTGACTGGCACTAGCGGAGATGAGATTGAGGAACTGACTGGTCTAGGAGGAGGTGAGAGAGGGAGACAGGGAGGGAACACTGGAGGATCATGGCTGGAAAGAACCAGCAGAGAAGCAGGAGATGCTGGGCTGGACTAAACCAGTGGAAATAGAGTAGAGGAACTTTCTGGCCTAGTAGGAGGTGTGAGAGGGAGGCTGGGAGGGAATACAGGAGGATCAGGGCTGGACAGATCCAGCGGAGACACAGGAGATTCAGGGCTGGATTGAACAACAGAAATGGAGCAGAGGAACTGACAGGTCTAGGAGGAGGTGGGAGAGGGAGGCTGGGAGGGAATACAGGAGGATCAAGGCTGGACAGAACCATCAGAGAATCAGGAGATACTGGGCTGGACTGAACCAGTGGAAATGGAGCAGAAGAACTGACTGGTCTAGGAGGAGGTGGGAGAGGGAGGCTGGGAGGGAATACAGGAGGATGGAACCATTGGAGAAACAAGAGATTCAGGGATGGCCGGAACCAGCGGAGACACAGGAGATTCAGGGCTGGGCGGAACCAGCGGAAATTGAGCAGAGGAACTGACTGGTCTAGGAGGAGGTGGGAGAGGGAGGCTGGGAGGGAATACAGGAGGATGGAACCATTGGAGAAACAAGAGATTCAGGGATGGCCGGAACCAGCGGAGACACAGGAGATTCAGGGCTGGGCGGAACCAGCGGAAATTGAGCAGAGGAACTGACTGGTCTAGGAGGAGGTGGGAGAGGGAGGCTGGGAGGGAATACAGGAGGATGGAACCATTGGAGAAACAAGAGATTCAGGGATGGCCGGAACCAGCGGAGACACAGGAGATTCAGGGCTGGGCGGAACCAGCGGAAATTGAGCAGAAGAACTGACTGGTCTAGGAGGAGGTGGGAGAGGGAGGCTGGGAGGGAATATAGGAGGATCAGGGCTGGACAGAACCAATGTTGTCGGCTCAGACAGCCTGTCAGACGTTGCTAGATGCTCAGGCTCCATGGCGACGATCAGCTCCATCGTGTTGGGCTCAGGCTCTCCATCTGCGGTTGGTTCAGGCAGTTTTCTGTGCAATGGGATGACGGCTGGCTGGTCTCTGGTTCGGGAGTGGGGCTGGAGATCAGTGTTTGGAATAACGGCTTTTAAAAGAACGGCGTTAGGTAACGACGTTATTTTTTCAGTAACAGGGTAATCTAACTAATTACTTTTCCCGTCGTTACAACGCCGTTAACGTTACTGAACGTTAAATGCGGTGCGTTACTATGCATTGATTTAATTAAATATGCAATCTGAACGCACCCCTGGCTCACACAGCGAGTTAGCAGGTGGGTTAATAACGAGATAAGCGATTATGATTGGCTAAGGCAGAATCATATGTTTCATGGTAGCCAATCAGAGCCAGTGTTTTTACACACATGCCGGCACATGAAGCATTGCAGCGGCGCCAAACACATGCACACACGCAACAGCTACACAGAGATTCGCAGCAGCAGCAGAAATGGCGAGTCAGGAGCAATACGATGAAAAGTTGGCATTTTCAAGGTGGAGATATAAGCACTACTTCAAATTCATTGTGGTCAAAGGCAAGAACGTGCATGTAATGTGTACATATAATGTTTAACACACACATCTACAAAGCTAGTGGCCAAAAACACTTTTCTTACAAAGATAATACTTGAAGTGCAGGATAAAACTCTTGCTGTCTGTTGACGTGCAGTAAATATCGAACGTTATGTATGAACTCCTGTCTGTTCTACTCATTTCAACTGACGTGTGAAAACTGCCAAAAAAAAAAAAAAATCTCTGACATATAGCAACTTTTTTTTTTTTTACAGTAATGCAAATAGTTACTTTCCCTGGTAACGAGTTACTTTTATTATAGAGTAATTCAGTTACTAACTCATTTACTTTTTGGAACAAGTAGTGAGTAACTATAACTAATTACTTTTTTAAAGTAAAGTTCCCAACAGTGCTGGAGATATTCTCTTCAGAGGGGCAGATGGTGAACTAGGATTCATTATTCATCAGCACCCACTCCACGAAGGCGTCAAAATCCTCTCTAGGACCGAGGAGGTTATAAAACAAAAAAGGAGTTTAATGAACATCAAAAACATCATCAGAGGTAACACAGACAAAAGTAACGTTGATAATCACGGACCACGAGGAACTAAACAGACAGGGTTTTAAACACAAGGGAGGTAATCTGGGGAATGGAGAACAGGTGGGGATTAATCAATTAACCAAACAAGAAACGGGACATGAACAAAATAGGGAAACACAAAGTCTATGAATGTAAGACACGGTCCCTAAGGTCACTAGGATAGAAAAGTCCACTAAAGGAGATTTTTCACATTTGGCTCCCAAACTCTGGAATAGCCTTCCTGATAATGTTCGGGGTTCAGACACACTCTCTCTGTTTAAATCTGGATTAAAAACGCATCTCTTTTGCCAAGCATTCGAATAATGTATCTCTTAAATTGTGAATGCAGTTGTATCTGATCAAATGTACATTCTTATTCTTTAGCTTGGGTTAAACTAATTAATTTTACTTTGTGGAACAGCAGCTAAGCTAATGATGTCTCTATTGGTTTCTATTTTTTGCCACGGGATTTAAATCCCTAGGATTTACACAAGCTCCAGTCTGGATCCAGAACACCTGAGAAGTGATGATGCTGGCCCCTCAGAGGACCTCAGATGATGCTAACCCAGAATCTAACAGAACTAACAAAAATTTCTACAAGTGTGACTGCATCATATAATAACTGCTGTTAATAATGTTCATTGTCTGGCTGACTACGTCTTGTATTTATTTTTCTGAAAAATGCTGTCATATGCGCACAATCTGACAGTCATCACTTATAAGCTACTACTAAATATTGTAGAAACATAATTTTCTGTAAAGTTGCTTTGTAATGATTTGTATTGTAAAAAGCGGTATACAAAATAACTTGAATGAATGTTGTTTATGTCATGATTCTGCCCTCGTGTCCTTGATTTTCCCTAGTCTTGAGGCAGGATCATGGCAGACCCGTGTTTTGTGTTCAAGCACATGGCCTTGTCTTTGGGCCATGTGCTTGTGTTGTCTCGTTCCCTTGCCCCGCCCCCCTTGTTATCCTAGTCTTGTCGTGATTGTCCTATCTGTGCCACCTGTCGTGTCTTAATTGTTCCCCTATTTAGATCTCCTAGTGTGCTCTGTCTTTCGTCGGTTCATTTGTGATTGTACCTCAGTTGAGATTGTTCTTCATTTGTCATTGTTCCACGTCTGAGATTGTTCCACATATGTGTTTCTTCCCGTCAGCCTCCCGAGATATCGTGTCCTTGTAACCCCTCCTAGAAGTCTTTGTACTACCGTGAGTGTTTTGTTAGTAGTTAGTGTTCAGAGTCTTTGTTTAACTTTTTATTGTGTTTTGTAGAGTTATTTAGTGTCTTCCCTAGTCATTGTTTTCCCCCTCGTGGGTTTTGTTTTCCCCTTTTTGTATTAATAAACCCTGTGTTTGTTACATCCTGTCTGCATCCGAGTTCTTCCCAACCCCTCCACATAACAGTTTATAATATAAATAGATGAATAAATAACTAGGGTTATGTTTGTTTTCTTCTAAAAGAGTAAAAATAAGTAATTAGATTTAACAGTTTTTAATGATTTTCTGTAGGATAGGTTACTTTCCCGCCAAGCAATACGGAATACCTCTAGTTTTTTTTTTTTTCCTTCAGCTGTGCTCCATTTGTCGGGCTGCTCTCTTTAGGTTGTGAGTGTGCTTATTATTCCATGGCGTCATACTGGTTTCCTTAACCTTCCTTAAGCATAAAGGAGTAACTGTATTTAAAATGCTAGAAAAGAGAGAGTCCATAGTTTCTGTTACATCATCAAGTTGTTCTGAGGTTTTGGATATGCTAAGGATACATCAGGAAGATTACTTACAAAGCAGAGTTTTTGTGGTAGAAGTGATGGTTCTTCCATACTTGTAACAAGAAGTAGAATTTACAGTTTTAGCTATTTGAAGTTTGCGCAAGTCTTAATAATAATCTGAGATATCATCGTCTGGCTGCATAATTTCAACACCATCAACATCAATTCCATGTCACAGTATTAAATCTAGAGTATGATTTTGACAATGAGTAGGTCCTGAAACATGTTGTCTAACACCAATAGAGTTCAGAATGTCTATAACTGCTGATCCCAATGCATCTTTTTCATTATCAACATGGACATAAAATCACCAACTATTGAAACTTTATCTGCAGCCAGAACTAACTCAGATGTAAAATCACCAAAATATCTAATAAAGTCTGTATGGTGCCTTGGTGGCCTGTATACAGTAGCCAGTACAAACATAACAGGGGATTTATCATTAACATTTGTTTCTCTGGATAATTTTATATGAAGCACCATTACTTCAAACGAGTTATACTTGAAGCCGGCCCTCTGAGAAATCCTGAAAACATTGTTATAGATTGAAGCAACACCTCCCCCTTTGACTTTTAGACGCGGCTCATGTTTAGAACAGTAATCTTGGGGGGTGGACTCATTTAAAATAAGGTAATCATCAGGTTTTAGCCAGGTTTCTGTCAAACCGAGCACATCTAGATTATGATCAGTGTTCATACTATTTACAAAAAGTGCTTTCGTAGAAAGGGACCTGATATTTAATAAGCCAAGCTTTATCATTTGTTTATCCATATTGCATCTGTTTTTTATTTGTTGAACCTCAATTAAATTGTTAATCTTAACTTGTTTTGGATGTTTTTTGTATTTTCTAGTTCGGGAAACAGACACAGTCTCTATAGTGTGATATCTAGGTGAAAAAGTCTCTATGTACTGAGAACTAACTGACCTCTGTGAACTGAGGCCAGGTGAACTAAGCGAACTAAGCGGCTGCTTGGGGCCCCCTCGCCCCCCAATAATAATAAAAAAAAAAGACAAAAAAAAATTATTTACAAACAACTGCTGCTGTGTCTGCAAGCGTTTGAGTTTGAGTCATAGACACCTCGCGTGCATTGACAATTCGCACCGGCACGCAAGTGCACGTCACTGTAATAAATGATAAGCCATATCACAAAAAGGATGTATTCCTCTGGTGCCTAAAAGAGAAAGAAGAAAATGACATAACGTTGGCTTGTCGTTGGACGTTCGAGAGTCTCAAATTTAGGGACCGTCTCTAAAGTTACATGCGATATTGTTATACACTTTTCTAACGTCAGTAGCATTTGAGGAGAATGACTTAGTCATAAAAACAACTGTAATTGTTCATCTAGATGTCAGCTATAATGCACAATTGAATATAATGTTGAATATTTATTAAAATAAACTGTAAAGTATATGTAAATTATGCTACTTTTTCAAAGTAGCATAATTTACAAAGTCTTTCAATTTATGTACATGTTATTACAAATGCCTGCACAGGGAGCCAAAGTAGCATTTGAGGAGAATGACTTACAGTCATAAAAACAACTGTAATTCTTCATCTAGATGTCAGCTATAATGCACAATTGAATATAATGTTGAATATTTATTAAAATAAACTGTAAAGTATATGTAAATTATGCTACTTTTTCACATGGGCTCAAAGGCAAATTTGAAGCATAACAGCACAAATCATCGTTCTTGTAGCCATGGCAACTGCAAATTAACCCTGGTTTTGTTACTTCAAATAATAATTTACAAAGAAGTATTAATATACTGTAATATTTTTTTGTTGTTGTTGTTGTTGCTATAAAAACAGACCTAAGCCATCAATAGCCTTTAAATGACTTCATATAAATTATTGCATTATATAAAAAAAATATTAGGCAATAATGATTGGTTAATAATAACAGTGTTATTATTACATAATGTAGGCACATACAAAAGAAACAATTTATGTACATGTTATTACAAATGCCTGCACAGGGAGCCAAATGCCATGTAATTGCTGCTGTTACATTTTTGCTATAGATGACACAGGCTTTATAATTTCTTCAACAAAAAATGTGCATATCACAACCCTTACAAAAAATAAACCATGGTTTTATCATAGTAAAACTGCTTAATTTCCCATTGCATGATTTCTGAATTCTTAATACTATGAAATAAATTAGTCATAATAAAGTTATAGCCATAGGTAAATGTTGAATGGTACAATTGTAATTAGTAAACAATACAATTTATTATTTTACTTTTTTATTTGATTAAAGTTTTATTTTCACCCCTATAGTAGGTTTTTTTTTCCATCTTCATATTTGAGGAAGGGGGGCACAACAATACAATCCTGCTGTCCTGATGTCATCAGTGACTTTGCCTCCTGAAAAGCTAGCAAGGAACAATTTTGAGGTCATTGTTGAATCCTAGCTGTTCATATGTTTGCTTTCATTGTGTAAGTTTTTAATTATTTGTAGCATCATATTTTTTATTATATTAATGTTTGTCTATTTTGGTTTCATTTAAAAGATTGCACATTTAATTCCCATTTGCATTTGGACATTTGCAAATTATTTATTTCATGTTTTGTGACAGTTTGTATTCAGAAGTTTAAGAGTGAATACATGACCTCACTGTATTCATTTATAATGTAACATTATAGTGTGACATTTGTGTCAATAATCTTGAAGCACAGGTGACTCCGCATGGTGGGAGGGGGGGCCCCCAAATCAAATTCTGCTTAGGGCCCCCAAGAGGCTCGGGCCGGCACTGCGTGAGGGAGCTAGCAGACAGTCGGTTTAGCCAGTCTGTCTGCTTCCTGACCTGGGCCCCAGTTAATCAAGTACAAACTCTAAGATTATGTGCCATATTTCTAGAGAGAAAAGAAGTGCCACCCCAGGAGGGATGAAGAACATCTCTTTTCAACAGGGCAGGTCTGCCCCAAAAGCTTGTCCAATTGTCTATGAAACCAGTGTTATTCTGCGGGCACCACTTAGCCATCCAGCCACTGAGAGATGAGATCTGCTATGCATCTCATTACCACTGTAAGCAGGGAGGAGAGAGCATATAACACTGTTTGACATCATGCTTGCAAGTTCACACACCTCTCAAAGGCGTATATCTTTTGTGCCGACGTGAATAACAATCTTTCTGAATTTACGTTCAGTATTAGCCAAAACTTTTACATTTGCTAAGATGTCATGCACTTTGGCTGGTGTCTCTATTTTCACAGTCCGTATAATATAATCACCAATATCTAGGTTTGATGTTTTGATCGGAAAGGAAGTGAGTGATCTTGTGGAAACATGCATGTTATCAGCAAAGTGACTGCAAAATTCACCACTCTAAAATTAAGGTCTTCCCAGTCATACTCATATCTAGATTATTGAGAAAGAAAACCCCCAGCTCTGCTGTTATCATGTGAAAGCAGCTAGCAATGATGCAAGATGTCACAGTGATAGGTTTCTTGTACTGTTGCAACCCTTAAGTGGATCATTTTGTGCGAAAGAAAGAATTTAACAAAGAAAAAGAAAGAATCTGGTAGAATCTGGTAGATGTTACGATCAAATTTGAAAAAGGTCCTCATAGTAGCTTGATTTGAATAAGGTGTGTTTGAAAAAGTGCAGTACATATATTGCTATAAGTGTGTCGAATTCGAAGAGAATCAAAAAACCTTAGGTCATAAATGTACATTAACAACCTCAGCAAACCACCTAGTTGATATAAGACTTCTGTATGACATCAGCAAAGTGTGGAATTTGCGACATTTTGCAATTAGACATAATGTCAGCAATAAGCAAGAGCGTTCTCATTACATCAGAGCTTTAGGTGTTTTACCGGGCGCTCTGAATGGGTAGGAGGATCACAAACTGTGACATCATCAAGTTTTTTTTCAAGTCTTAAAATTCCATTTTGTTTTGCACTGACCTATGACATTTACCATAGTTACATTTATTTATTTGGAGCATCAAAACCACATCGACTGACAATAAAATGTACACTCTGATTCATGGAACAAACCACAAAAGTGTTCCTTGCAATAATTCTGATATTAGATAGCATATTATTTAGAAATACCCAGAGGTGTAAAATACTTGAGTATCTGATTACTGTAATCAGTACCTGATTACTGTACTTAAGTATTATATTAGGGGATTTGTACTTTACTCAACTACAATTTAAACTGACCACTTGTACTTTTACATGATAACATTTCTGAAGAAAAAGCTGTTTTTTTACTCCTTACAATTTTATTTCATCCTGAAAAGTACATTATATTTGTATTTTATCTTATGCACATTAAATATGGTAAACAGAAGCTCAAACGATCAGTTTTCATGCATCAAACACACATTTCTAGTTCACCATCAAATCTGAGGAAGCAAAGTTGCGTTTTCCTGCCCAAAAAAGTTTATTGATAAAAAAATTTTGATAGAGCCATTAGATATTAGATATTAGCTGAATGCACATAATTGAGTGCAAATAAAATCAGAGATGAGAATTTAAATACAATTAATATGTTTGTGGGGTTTTTGTAAATTAAATGTTACAAATCTCCAAAAAAGTGTTAAAATAAACATTATATGCTAAACTAATTCTTATTTATGTGTAGTTATGTTGTAACCAGGTGGTGGATAAGTTATATTTACAATATGTCATTATATGAATCATTAAGTAATAATAGAATAAAGTGGCCTTTAAAAAAGTTAGTCGTATGTTTTAATTCTATGATTTCCTCATTAATTCACAGCCTCTCCATCACAGCTTGCTCTTCAAAGGGATAGTTCACCCAAAAATGAACATTCTCTCACCATTTACTAAAGCTCTGTCATCCCCGATGTTTATGACTTTCTTTCTTCACATGAACACAAGCAAAGATTTTTAGTCCAAATAATGCAAGGGAACATGACGGTCAAGATTAAAATATTGGTATTTGTATTTTCTTACATTTCGTTTCACTTAAAGTTACAGGTTGTAGGAACTGCCACTAGAGGGCGCACTATCAAAACAATAACAATCGCATGTTTCGATGACTCTAAGAAGGAGCGGGGAATGATGGGATTTGTTGTCTTCTACCCAACCGCTGACGGCCATCAGACGGATAGATAAATCATGGATTTAACGCGAGTTCAATGATTAGTGCGAGTAGATTCAAGTCAATGCAAAGGCGTGATCAGACTATGGGTCAGACATGTCCTCGCGCAGATCTAAAGACGCGATACCTGGGGGTTTGGCGTGTATGCCCCATAATACTAATCTTGTTTATCATTATAATAGCATACGTTTTCTGTAAAGATACGAATCAAAACAACTCACCTGTCGAGTAAAACACAAGCGAGACGGCATCTCTTCCTAGTTGAAGTTTGTCGCGAAGCAACTTCCGCATTTGTCCACGACACAATTGTCGTGTGGTTCCTACATCAGTAAAGGCGGCAAAATAATCTTTTATCTGATAAAAGAAAATCATATATATAATAATATATACATATATTTTTTTCTTTTTGTTGGTGTTCCTATGGGTTTCATTTTAATTGTTATTGTTGAACTAAATATACATGTTTGACCTGTGCCATTGCGTTTTTTCATTCTCTCCCTTTAACCATTCTGTTGTATTGTCTGTCAGAAAAAAAAGTATTTCTACTTCTATACTACTTGAGTACAATTATGATTTTGACCAGATACTTGTACTTTCACTTGAGTAAAATTGAGTAATTTTACACCTCTGGAAATACAATTAATATTCTAATATTGACCATTTTGATAAGTTTGGACTTTAAAACCAATACAGTGTTTTAGATTTGTTTTCAGGTATTTTGTCAGAAGATTTGGTACACTGTTCCATAAAAAAACAAACAAAAAAGCTTTACAGGTTGAATTAAGTGAAACATGTTTCATTAGAGTGTTTAAAATGTAATGTTGTTTAATGTTTCTAGCATTATTGTAACACCCCAATTGTGTTTTGACGTTGTTGCCTTTGAATCATTTTCTAAATAACTTTCCTTTAGCATGTGATCTTCTATTGTGCCACCTATATAATTATAGTAGATATCTGCATATTTAAGGTATAGCACAGTGTTATTCTAATTGTATATTATAAATTATATCAGTTAATGAAATTAACAACTATGAAATCTAAAAATATATGGAAACAAAAAGGTCTTTGATTTGGAATTTTCTGAATGATTGTGCATCATACACAAAATCCCCAATATTGCTTATAAACTGATTATTTAGATAACGAATGAGCAATTGGAGAGCTTAAATATGGCTAAACACATGTACACACATCAAGAAAGCGTCTCAACATGGCATACAGAATAGAGTTTTGCATCGCTGGTAAGTCTTGTTTTCAATTTTGAGTTATTTGTAAGGAAAGAGACAATATTAGAATACTGTTCCGTCATTAATGAATAAATACACAAAAACACACGTCATACAATATTAGCACTCTAGTAACTACTAGTAACTAGTAAAATTAGTAATACATTATGTATAATTAATTCTAATGTGAAGGTTATTGTAACTTTTTAGTAATTACTGAAATCACTGTAAGCTTTTTGTAGGATTCTGGGTAGTATTTCCTTTTGTTATATTTGGTTATACTTGTGTCTTTACTAGTTGGTTACGGAGATCTTCACTTTAGAAACTAATTATACATTATGCATAATTCAGATTAATTCAACCCATATAGCTCTTAGTAGTTATAAAAAATAGTACTTACTGATTAGCTAATAGTGACTATCACTTCAACTGAGCGCTATTACTTATCAAGTCATTAATCAGTGTTTCCTGTAATATATTAGTAGTTACTAGAATGTTTTTTGTGCATA
Source organism: Carassius auratus (assembly GCF_003368295.1). Taxonomy (NCBI): domain Eukaryota; kingdom Metazoa; phylum Chordata; class Actinopteri; order Cypriniformes; family Cyprinidae; genus Carassius; species Carassius auratus. The sequence continues at coordinate 30,858,325 of NC_039247.1, forward strand.
AGTTATTTGTTCCTGTGTGATTATTTATTAATGACAGAACAGTATTTCTAAAGTGTTACCCCATAAGTCATGGCATTTCCTCATTCTCTCAGCTTCTATGAAAAAACTAAAAACTAAACTAAACATAAGTTAATGATCATTTAGCTTAGATTATTTTAGTTTCTAGTTCAAATCCCCTTGCCAAAGTTTCATCTATTTTTTTTTTTTTTTTTGTATTGTTTTCTTGTTTTTGTAGGTTTACTCCTGCTGCTGTCTTTACTGCACACCAGTCGGTCTGCACATATTTTTGCTGTGCAGCATATGGCAGATCTGGGCAGAGATGCACTGGAATGTCTGGTAGGTTTTTTAAAAGCCTGTATCTGCTGTATGAACTGAAAACATTACATTTCCGTTCTGGTTGAGCAATCACCTACTAGTGGGTTGATAAAGAACATTACCCAAAACATATCTTAAGGCATATCATATGAAGGAAACAGCAGGCTTGAGCCAGGAAATGGCTGAAAAACACAACTATTCTTTGGTCTTCTCAACAGTTTATTTCACATGATGGTGTTAGACAGCTTTTTTTTTTTTTTTGAGGGGGGCGGGGATGGAGTTCTTAAAAGTGACTGGTTGCTTTTTTTTTTAAAGAAGAATGAAACAATGTCGAGCATGAGGAATCACGCAGGCTCCCACTCAGCTGGATGCATTAAGCAGGCAGAGGAGCATGATCATCTCAACTGCAGTCTCATCTCCACATTCACATCGTACTTTCAGGAGGCAGTTAATCTGAAGAATCACCCCACAACTCTGAGCGACAAGCTGAAAGCTATCCTACAGTGCGTTGAAGATCTAAACAATGCAAAGTGCAATGGAGATTCAACAACCTGTGAGGAAGCCTTTCCAGGCATAAAGGAATCTTATAAGAATGCAAAAAAGCTGAGAAGCCTACTTGAGCTTTACCGACAGTGGATTGTCAAACCCATGCAGTGATGGCACTTAGTGAGAAACGTTCCATCATTCCTATTTCTACAGATGCTTTCACTATTTATTTTTGCTGGTTAAATTATTTGTTTCTAGAAATAGTTTTTTTGTTCTTAGTATTTATTTATTTATTTATTTATTTATTTATACAGATTATAAATGTTATCTGCTTATTTATGTGAAATTAAAATGCTCCTTTTCAATAAAATCATTGTCTGCTCTATATTCCTTGTTCGTCTGTCAAAAACTTTATGATGTGCTTACTTTTGGTGAAACGATTTTACACTCAAAAATATTCAGCAGATTTTAAAGCTGTAAAATTTAGGAAATATACCTTATGAATCAAGAAAATTTAACTCAGCTAGTTAAGGTAACCCAAATATTTGAGTAAGCCGATAAAAAAAAAGAAAAAAGTTAATCTAAACATATTTACTCTGAAAGCACAAAAATTTATAATATTGCAAATGAAAGCTAATATATATGAATAGTCTCTTGGCTGGTTCTCCATAACCACAGGCCCTGTTTTTCACCACAATGGTACCCACCCTCCCAAAAAATGGCAACATACTGTAACACCTAACTTAAACAACCCACATTACCTGAACTTACCCTATTTATTAGTCAGAAACAAATGTCTTTTTGTGAGAGAGGGGGAAAAAGATAAATGTAAATACAGAGAAAATTATCTGTGCGATCTTAGGCTTCAACTAAGTCTATAATTTATGTGATATTCAAAGATATTTAATACATCCCACGTGTTCCTTTGACCTACTTTCTGTTTCCCCTTGATTATGTTAGTTAGGTTCACTTGTGTCTAGTTAATTAAGTCATTTAGTCCTTCTCTTGTCTTTGTATTTAAGTTCCTTCCTCAGTTCCTTGCGGTGTTTGGTTATTGAATGTTCTGAATGTCCTGTGTGTTAGAACTTCTTCATTATTTGGGTTACCATTAAAATGATTTATTTATGTGATCTTCATTATCATCTTCATCTTCTTCCTAGCAGCAGCGTGACAGAATAACCGACCTAAAAAGGTTAAGCGGTGTTTGTCCCTGTTTTGTTTTTCATTTTTTTTACATTTTCTTTTTTTATTATGACTCACTGACCCGAATATCTCCTTCTCCTGTTGGAGCAGGGGGATCTACCTCTTGAGGTCAAAACAGCAATCTTTGTGGGGATTGCCAACCATGCCAGCTACCCAGATCGACTGCCTCTGCAAGAGACAAGAGCCTGTGGCGACCGACGAGCCACTGCATATAGGAGCAAAAGAGCTGAGGTCGCCCCGGAGCCAGAGCCTCAACCAACATCTGAACAGGTAAGAGAGCCGGCAACAAAGCCCCCCACGGAGGATTATGATGAGGGTGCAGAGGAAAGCCCCGCCCACTTTGCCACCGCTGATGGTGAGCTGCAGCTGGACTCTGGAGGATTTGATAGGCTTTTATTCCACATCTCCTCTCCTGTCTTTTGAACTCTTCTGAACTGTTCATCTGTTCAATCTCAAATTTTTCAAAAGCTCGTTGGTGTCTTTTGCGGTTATTAGAATATCATCAAGATAGCACACCACACCCTCTAATCCTTGCAACACCATATCCAACTGAGCCATCCTGTTTTGTAATACAGACAAGGGGTGCGGCCCATTCACTGTGTAATACCGGAGAAATTACTCCTTGTTGCTCAAGTTCACTCAGTTTTTTATTGACAGCCTCCCGTAGTGCCTAAGGCACCGGCCTTGCTTTGCAAAAATTCGGTTTCGCCTCAGGCGAAACACGCAATTTGGCAGTTACCCCGTTCACGCAACTTAATTGGGAGCTAAACACGGCTTTGTGGTCGGAGCAGATTTTCTCAACCGGATCACTTATGTGATTCACTCGAGACCAATCCAAATTTACCACCCTGATCCAATTGCGACCCATAAGAGCTGCAACCCAGCAGCGCGAATGAAAAGACCGAGCAGCAATTTTTTTCCTAGACCGATGCTGCTCCTTTGGCTTGAAATCATTCCGCTTATTATTACAGCCCCGTTCCAGATGACCAGTTTTTCCGCATCCCCGCCACTGTAACTCTTTGAACTTGCAGTCGCTCGGTCCATGTCCTTTCCCTAGACATCTGTAGCACTCTCTGCCGGTGGTGCTCCTTGACTCTGATCACAAAGCCCTGGTCTCACGCTGTGGTACGATGTGGGCGGTCCCTTCTGCATAGACCGCATGCCACTGGTTGTACACTCAAAATTGTTGGTTATTTCCACCATACGTGCCCATGTCAGACCTTCATCACTAGCAGCATTTAACAGTTTTCGGTGCAGTTCATATCAATTATGCCACACACAAATTGGTCTCTTAGCTGCTCCTCCAGGCTAGCGCCAAATTCACAGGTGCAGGCCAGCCCCTTTAAGCTAGCGGTGTAATCCCCTGAAGATTCTCCAGCTTGCTGTCGACGATTTTGGAAGGTGAATCTTTCAGCCAACACCTTCTTTTTTTGGTGTATAAAAGTCTCTTAATGCCTTCAATAAGACAGAGAATTCTGTCTCACTCACCTTGCTAGTTTTCTAACGTTTCCTTCGTTTCGTCAAACGTTAATCCCTTGTCTGTACTTGTAGAGCGCCGAGCTTGCTGTTCCCTTTTTTTTTTATATATCACGGCGGGAGCTACCCGCTTCACAACACAACACATCAAATGTCCATCCTCGTCGCCAAAATTGTCATGTATTTACTAGCGAAACAAATACAATGACGGATAGTCTTGGATTTATGTGTTTATTTGCTGAATAAAACAAAAAAGATTGATCAGTTAGGAACTAGTACAATTTAACTGTACTTCTCTGGTATACTGCCCACACAGTGTGAGGCGCGCTGCTTTTTTCTGTTGCTCTCAAAACCAATCACAAACACTGTTGCTCTCACAGCCAAATACAAAAAAGAACAAAAGACAACTCAAATAAAAATTAAACAGTATACAAATACAATTATTAATACACAACAACCATGGTTATAGTTAGCGTTACCACTTCTGGTTTCCTGATGTATTTCAGTGCTGTTTATAACAGACTTCTGTACAGAATTTGAATGATTCTCACTAGATCTCTCTGTAACCTTATCATTGGGGGACAGTGAATTCAACGCTTCTCACCGGATCTCACAGTACCGGTGCATCTGTGCAGTGATAGTGTTGCAGAATCAACTTTTGCTCCCAAGTAAAGCTGTTCCGAGCCCAGAGAAGTTTGTTTGTGTCGTGATCCGACCTGATAAATGGTCCACACTGCGCAGCTGAAATGTAGTGTGGATTAGTTCCGATTTCGATTCGTTTGCCATTTGATGTTTCTCAAATGCAATAGAAATGTAAGAGCTTGTGAGTTAGGTGACCTGGTGCCAGTGCGACCCCTCACAAAAATAAGACACACTGGCAGAAAAGATGGTCGCAAAATGTGACTATTTGGTCACCATCTGAAGCCCTGTGTAAGTTTGCTCTGAATGCCATTTATCAGAATTTTTTCCTTCAGTTAAAGACCCATCTCTTTAACTTGGCATACATATAATACACTATTGCATTTCTATAATTCAAATCCATTAAAGGATTGTTAGGCTGCATTAATTAGGTTAACTGGAACCAAAACACCCAATGTGCTCACAACATCATGAGAAGAATGGCATCTATGCAAATTTTAGTCTCAATTATTCTTATTCCGAGGTCACCATAGCCATATGTATCCAGTCCGTATCGAGATCAGATGGTGGATCAGCACCTAGAGAGGACCTCTACAGCCCTGAATGTCAGCGCAGACCATGTCAATTAGATGAGCCCCAGAGACAGATCCCCTGCGAGGACCTAATCACTTTGATAGCCATCGGCACAAGACCACGGAAACCAGACAATTCCTCTGCACCTGTGTTGCAGCCTAGAAATAAACTATGTCATGCTGGTTTTGTCTAGCCAAAGGAGAACTGGCCCCGACTGAGCCTGGTTTCTCCCAAGGATTTTTCTCCATTCTGTCACCGATGGAGTTTTGGTGCCTTGCCACTGTCTCCTTTGTCTTGCTTAGTTGATTGCACAGACACTATTGGAAGAGAAATGAACTGGATGATGACATCACTAAATAATCAATGAGCTAACATTAGCTCAAAGTTATTCTTTTATTGTCTTCTTGCATTATTGATAATCTATTTTCCTGTTTGACACTCTTAAGCTGCTTTGACACAACCAGTATTATATAAAGTGTTATACAAATAAAGGTGATTTGACTTGACTTCAGTGTGAAGATTATTTCCTTTCTGTAATCTGAATCAAGAAGCCTTACTGTAGAAGAGACCTGGCATTGGAAGAACGCCTCTAATCAGTGCTTCTGCTGTGATAGCGGACACACATACTCAGAAGAGCATTTCTCCTCTTCTCATTACTGTTAATGACAACTCCCTGGCCCCATGAGACAACCTGCCTATCGTCACTTCTTGTTTTCCAGAGGTTTCTCAGCCTCATGTCAGCCACCGCCTCTGTGATTTTGTTGAGCCTGATAAATATGTGGCCCCTCCAACACTCGCCAGGGATGTTTTCATCTGAAGGCAACCCACTGCTGCATAAAAAGCAGTGGCCTCTTGACAAAAACCCTTGCCTGTCTCAGACAGACAGGGACTGACTTCCTTCTGAAGTCTATGAACAGCATTCTGACATATGAGTCCTTTTAGTCCAGATGTGTGAGTGCTGAGTGGAGGGTAGTGGAGATGGCATCATCGGTCGACCGGTTGGACTGATATGCAAACTTTAAGGGGTCTAGGGAGGGGGGGGCAGACTTGATTTGGTGCATGACTAGCCGTTCAAAGCACTTCATGAGGATGGGGGTAAGTGCAACAGGACGGTAGTCATTGAAGCAGGATGGAGATGGCTTCTTCGGGACTGGAATGATGGTGGTAGTTTTGAAACATGTGGGAAAACAGCCTGACTCAGTGAGATGTTGAAAATATTTGTGAAGACATCAGTGAGTTCTGCTGCACAGTCTTTCAGTATACGCCCAGGGATGTTGTCAGGACCCGGAGCTTTGCGGGCATTGATCCTGCTGAAGGATCTCCTCACGCTGTCTGGGGTCAGAGTCATCACCTGGTCGCAGGGAGGAGGTGGAGTCTTCTGTGCAGTGGTGCTGTTTTGTTGCTCAAAGCGAGCTCGTTCAACAGAGAGATGTTGTTGTCACAGGTCCGTGGTGGGGGCTTGTAGTCCGTAATGGTCTGTATCCCATGCCTCAGGTTCCTGTCTCTGCTGTCACTGAATTGATGAGCTATCCTCCTGGAGTGCTGTCTCTTACTGTGCGTTCACACCACCGGCGTCGAGAGCGTCTAAGTGGCCGGAAGGTGGAGCGGAGCGGTGCGGCGCGACTTGGCCGTTGAGAGCGTCGAGGAGATTTGAAATCAAGGCAACTTTATGGTAATGAGCTATGACGCGGTTGGGCAGCAACCAGTCGGAACATAGAAGTCCACCGATTGACAGGATTCCAGAGAACGCAGCTCCGACCACATTAATTCCCAAGCAGAATAAAGGACAGGTTGATTATTGCTGTTTCGCGTTTGTATTAATCTATGATGTGTCCCTGTTTGCGTACAGGGGGAATGTACACCAAAATGAGCAGTATAGCAGTATATTCCCTCGGCAGATAGAACGTCCAGCTCTTAATAATCATAAACTCCACCAGGGGTGAGCAGTGTTTGCAGATCACAGCAGTATCAGGGCGCCACTCGTCACTGATGTAAACACAAAGGCCGCCTTTATTTATATATGTTAACTCATGTAATTATCTAATGTTAACTAATGGCGCTTACTGAAGAATGACAGCATTAAGTGCATGGCACTGAGACCAACTTAACATTTTAACACAAGTTTAATGTAGCAATGTGGTCACTCAGTGTTTCAAGAATTTGAATTGTGTAACTGTTAATAGATTTGAACAAATAAATAAAGTGTGACTACGCACAGGCCATATTGATTGCAAATGCAAAAATAAGACAGAAAGTACAGAAAATGTGGTTCTTATTAAAATATTAATCTTCTACTTAAATTTATGAACACTGAAAACCACTGTTAACAGGTTAATATAACATTTCCCATTCTATGACTGGTAAAATAATGGCAACTTACTCTGACAAACATTACTGTATCTGCATTACTGTAAGTGTAAGTTTAGGCTTAGGATAGGTGTAGACTTTAATAGAACACAATCTAATAGGTAGAACAAAATATTCAGTCTGTAGCTGTATCCCTTCTAGCTACAACTGTGAATATAACACATAATTACTGTATTTGCATTACTGTAAGGGCAGGTTTAGGGTTGTGGTAGGTGTAGACGTTAATAAACCATGACTTTACAGTAGCATTTTTCGTTGTCGAATTGTACGACCCACTGTTTTAATGGGAGGTAGCAAAATCTGACAGCGTAGCACAAATCGACAGAACACCAGTATATCACGACAAAATAAAAATTAACATTTATAGCTGGCCCTTTTTATTTATTTGATTTGAATTAAATTAATTTTAAGATGCCAATCGTCTCACCTGGCAAGTATAGACAACTTCAGTCAGGGAAGTGAAACGCTCTCACTTGAAATGGTTCAGATGACCATGAGATCATAGGCAGATACTGCTCTATATGTACCCATTATGTGCTTTGTTACTAAAAAAGTAATCTCAGACAGCTCAAGCTAAGGAAGCTACAGAAGAAGCAACATGAGGACAGGAAGGTACTGAGATGGCAATGGGTAACCTTTCTGATGTGTGGTCCAGATCTACTCTACCCTGTGGTCATGGCATGACACTTAGAACATGAACACCACCACATTTCAAGAGACCTTTATCTCACTTTGGCTTGTGGTTGTGCCACCACTCCTCGATCACTCTCAGTTCTTGGTCAGAGTATTCTAGTCAGAAAAATTCATTGTTATCCCCTTTCACATCTAAAACATCAACAATTGTTAATATGACGCTGTGAGCTTTTGATGAGTGTGCACACGATTGAATTTGCATTTGCAAGTCTTTCGGAAACACTGGTTCTGTCAAAAAACAAACAAAAAGCATGCTTCAGAACTGTTTATATGATAATCATCCCCGCAGGAAGGAGGGGTAGGCAGCGCCAGCAGAGGAAGCAGAAGCGAGGCTGCAGTGCTGGTGCGCTAGCCAGACTAAGAAAGCAGCCACACGAGCCACCACTTCCAACAGCTATCAAGCTAGCAGGACACACCGGCATGACAGGACCACAGACTCCAGTAAGAACAGAGGAGAGGGCTTATGCATTTACATAAACAACAAATGGGCTACTAATACAAAGATGGTAAGCAGTGACTGCTCCCCGGATCTAATGAATGTGACTGTAAAATGCAGGCCCATTTATCTAACCAGAGAACATACTGTCGTCATGTTAACAGCTGTATACATTGCATCAGATGCTAATGCTAGTTCAGCCCTCAGATTGCCACCAGAGAAACAAATGCACTGGACAAGGTTTATTCTAACATCAAGATGGGCTTTAGAGCCAAATCATTACCACATTAGTGATAGTGATTTGTTTTTGAACACCAGAACCTGGAGCAGTACACAGCAGCGGTCCTGGGATATATCAAGCACTGCACATATACTGTCACTGTGGACAAATACATCCAGGTCTATCCCAACACAAAGCCCTATATGACAAAAAAGGTTATGCGCCTGCTCACGGAGAGGGACACAGCCTTCAGGTTGGGCGATCGGGGGCTATATAGTGTTGCCAGAGCTGATCTGAAGAGGGGGATCCGAGGGGCCAAGGCTGTCCATAGGAGGAGGATCGAGGACTGCTTCCAGAGTAACAACCACAGGCAGGTGTGGCAGGGGGTCCAGCATATGACCAACTACAGACCCAGCAACCTCTCGGCCACCGGAGACACCTCACTGGCGGAGGAGATGAACCATTTCTTCTCCCGCTTCGAGGTGGAGCCAACAGGGATTGCCAAAACATATCCATCAGCCCACAGCAGCCACATACTCATGGTGGAGGAACATGAGGTGAGGAACACGTTACAGGCCGTGAACCCGAGGAAAGATATGGGTCCTGATGGTGTCTCAGGACAGGTGCTGAGAGACTGTGCAGGCCAGATGGCAAGGGTCTTCACCAAGATCTTTGACCAGTCCCTCTATCAGGGTGTTGTTCCATCCTGCCTGAAGACCTCCACAATCATCCCAATCTCGAAGAAGAACACCATCAGATGTCTGATTGACTACTGGCCTATTATAAATGCACTACCCACTCCAACAACACCATCTTGAAGTTTGCTGATAACACCACTCTGTGAGAGATGAGTCTGCATACCTGGACGAGGTGGAGCAGTTGTCAATGTGGTGTATAGAAAACAACCTGTCACTGAACATTACCAAGACCAAGGAACTGATTATTTACTTAATAATGATGATGATGACCTGACCTGGAGCACCACTGCAACCATTAAGAAGTCAATCCAGAGACTGTACTTTCTGAGAACACTTAGGAAAAGTCAACTTATACAGAAACTGTTGGTGGCCTTCTACCACTGCTCCATAGAGAGCATCCTTATATACTGCATCTATGTGTGGTTTTCCAGGTGTACAGTCGCAGAGAGAAAGGTGCTTAGAAGGTTGTCAACGTGGCCCAAAAGATTATCGGTTTCCCCCTCCCCTCCCTGGAAGACCGGTATAGTTCCCACTGTCTCTGAAAGGCAGAAAATATTCTCAGAGATCCATCTCAATCAAGACACATTCACTCTGAAGTGCTGCCCTCAGGCAGATGTTACAGAACAATGAAAACTCAGACCTAAAAACTGTTTCTACCCCACATAGCCATAACTAAACTGAAAACAGCAAGTATTTAAACACTTAGCCATTATAAGCAGTTTTACAGAAAATACATGTCTACGTTACAATTTAGAGTGATCTGTTATCAGAAGTAAATGATAATAAATAAACGAACGGTAATAGAATCATACAGTTAGCTAATGTAAATTAAATTCATGTAGAAGCTTATTAAAGCAATTAATCAGACATGAACTTCCCTGAAACAACTTCCTGATGTTCACACGCTTCAGAGCCTTACGAACCTCGTCCTCTGTTATGGTTTCGTGCTCTCATCACTGACACAGCTGTTCCCTTCCTCAGTGCGCATTTAATAGGTTGTTGGTAGTTGCCATAGCAGTTTTCCTAAAAACATGCATAAAATCTGTTTAGCTAATAGGCTAAAGTAGAGTCAACTCTCATCATGGCGAATGGTTTATTTCTGAAAGCACTGATAGTCCTCAGTCCCTGCCACAGGTGGCTTGAGTCATTCAGTTGGAAATGAGACTCCTTGCTTTCTGTAATGTTGTTCTAACAGTTCTCTCTGTACGCAGGAGTGCATAACATGCTGCTTTGTAATCAGTCATGTCTCCCAAAAAGAGCCCTGCATTGTACCCAGCCTTGCGCACATTCAACGCTGCCCGGATCATTCTATCAACCCATGGTTTCTAATTTCAACTAGATGAGCACCAGAGACAGATCCCCTGAGAAGACCTAGATAACCATCAGCACTGTAATATTCAAGTTGCTGAATATAGATTTGTAATTCTGATATGTTATGTAATTCCTGTGTATAGGCACTAGGGGGCAATGGGTGAATAGGACGTGTTGTATGCAAACAGATAATAAAATTACAAAAAAAAAGAACCAGGTGTTGAAGCTGATCTAAGACTCTAGTCATCTTTTCACAAATAATACATGGTGTCAGAATGTTTTGCGAAGATGAATGCTGCAGGAGTGCCTACACCGCGAATGCATTGGGAATCACAGAATCTTCCAGATGTATGGAGAAAGTTTAAGCAGCACATTGAACTGATGCTTTTGGGACTGTTTTGCCGCAAGGAGGAAATCGAGAAATGCAGCTACCTGCTTCTATGGGTCGGGGAGAAAGGATGGGATATTTATGACACTGGACTCTCACCGATGATGAAGCTAAGTTGCTAAAAACTTATTACAACAAATTTGAAGCTTACGTAGTACCAAAGGCGAACCCAAATTTTGCTAGATACAAGTTCAATGAAAAAACACATGTGTGCCACAGAAACATTTGATCAGTCTGTCACAGAACTCAGACTGCTCATTAAAGACTGTGGCTACACCAATCCAGAGGATATGGTGAGAGACCGTGTCGTTTTCTGCATTTATTCCCCACACGTTCGAGAGAAATTACTTAATCAGGGTTCTGAATTAACATTAGAAAAAGCAATCAACATTGCCAGATCGCATGAGATTGTGCATGCTCAGATGAGAAGTATGGCCACTGGCAGCAAGAATGCAAATCAGGAGAAACAAGTGCATGGAAGGAAAGCATGCAAAATGTCTCAGAGCTGTCAGAAAAGCTCAAAATCAAACAGCGTGCATACAGAACACTTCCAAACATGCGGATGATACAGGAAAGAGCACAAAAGAAAAGAGACATATCCAGCAAAAGGAAAGCAGTGTGCTAAATGTGGAAAGTCAAATTATTTTGCAAAGGTTTGCCAGTTGAAATATGGAAAAACCTGAAGACGGATACCCAGATGTGAGTAGTGATTTTTTTGGCTTAAATTCAAACTGGACGTGCGTGCTCAGGTTAACTTAATACCCGAGAGAGGTTTCAAAAAAATTCCAACAAAGACAAAGATGTAGCCTACACAGAAAAAGCTTACAGGATATGGTGGACAGCCATTGTCAGTAAAGGCACATGCCAACCGCACTGCAAATATAAAGAGAATGCCATGCAACTACGCTCCTTTATTGTGGACACCCAGTCACCCCCTGTGCTTTGGTTGAAAGCATGCTTAGACTTGGACATCATTAAGTTGATGCTGTCTGTATCCTCCCCAGAGAAAGATTCTGAGTCCATTATAGATGAATTTGCTGATGTGTTTGTAACCCAGGTTACCAACACTCAGATGAGCTGGGAGTAGTTATGTTCATGAGCTCTGAAATAGCCAATAAAAGCATATTGTATATATATATATATATATATATATATATATATATATATATATATATATATATATATATGAATTGACCAATCACGAGTGAGAACGTTAGATAGAATTTTTTTTCTTCCTCACGTGATTGGTGAGTGCGTGCTCTCTCTCGCTCTCTTGCTTCGTTGGAACAGAAGCGAACGGAGGTGTTTCAGTTCTCTCCGATTGATATGGAAAAATTTGATTAATCAAGTAGCAATATTTGATTAAAACACGAGTGATAATCATTTAAAGACGCTGTATCGAGACTAGAAGCAAAGTTGATAAAAATAAGAGACTGTTGAGTCGTTTTGAATTTCGATTGCAGAGAGGAGGCCTCGTTTTAATGCATACGGGGTTATCCATTAATTAAGTGTTTCATAAAGAAGCAAAAGACGTTTTCGATCGAAAATCGATTTCAGGAAGTTGAGGAGTGAAAGACGAGTGGACACTGAGTTTGAACTACAAGAGATTAAGACAGTCGATCCCATCCGTGGTCTTGGTGAGTTAACTATTTCATGTGTTACTCTGTGAAAGGTTCACATAAGTGAAAAATGAGAAAAGATGCTGTTATTGGGTAATTGATTGTGAACGTTTTTTTTCCCTTCTCTCTTGTAAGACTACATGGGATACATTTTATGTTTTTGTATACATTTGAAAAAAATTTAATTGTAATTTTGTCACATTGTTAGACGTAGTTATATGTGCTTGTTCTGAAAATTATATTAATGATGATTTTATGACCTTGTTATTCAAGGTCAGGTTTTTTTTCCTTCTTTTACTTCTGGTTCGAGTTCATCATTGCCTTATCGAGTGTGTGCTGATAACTCTGAGATGACGCTGTTTGGAGATCGATGTTTCACGGAATGGAGTCTCTGGATTTCGTCCAAACTCTCGTGTTCACGGAGGGAGTAAGGACTGGCGAGCCACAAGGAGTTTCCAGCAAGTGCTACTGAATGACATCGACATTGCTGTGTTGAACTGGACGGTAGGAAAGTAAATTAGCAGGACAAACAGCGCATTTAAAAATTCTCTTTGGAAGGATCTAATTGGAAGAGACTGAGTGACTAACTATTCTGTTGTGATTACTGAATTCAGCCACATTCACAAGTTTGTGAATGAAACATCAAGTACTGAAACACAAAATTTGAAGATCAAGCTGTGAAATTATTTTTTTTCCTCTTACTTGATCAAGGGTATTAGCTTACATGTGTATATATATATTGTTTTTTTTAAATTGAGAGAAGAAAGGGAAATGTATTCCTTGAAATACAGAAAGTGTATCCAGTAAGGGTTAAGTGTAAAATTTACCTGGAATCAGAGTTTCACTCAAAGATGTGAGCACAGAGTCATTGATACAAATTTTTTTTCTGTCAGAAAAAAATGTTTTTTTTTTAATTAAACGGTACACAGTACTAAAGAGTACACAAAGGGTTAACTTCTCATTTACTGATGAGAAGTTGTGTCTGAAGAGGGATTGAAGTTGAGTTTTCTGAGTTTTCATTTGAAGCCCTTGAAATCTGTAGAGGGAAAGAATATATTGTCACAGCCACTTGCAGTAAAATAGGTTTACTTTTCATTGGTTGAGAAATAACGCATTGTATTTTTTTTTTTTAAAGAATTTGTATAATTTTTTTTATTTTATTTTTTTCTCTCATTCTTACAATTGTGGATTTCAATTGAGGCAAATCGTTGCTTTTTGACAAATAACACTTGAGTTAATCACCTTACCGTGTCTGAGTGATTCATTGTTGTTGTTGAGATACTTATTCTCCGTAGGCGAACCAGAATCTCTGAACACTGGCCATATTCAGAACCCATCGTGTCTGCAGTACTTGGTGCAGCGGGTTACAGAATAAACTTGGCGAGCCAGCCAGGAGAATTTGGGGTGTCATACAACAACGGTGACCTCAGTGGGTGAGTAGTGTATACAGTGAGGTTGGTGAGAAATATGGATATTGTGAGACGAGAGAAAGTAATCGTTCCCAATGCTGTTTTAGTGAGCGGTATAACACTCTTTGAATCCGATCAAGATCTTGAGTCATGGCTGATGCGTTATGGTAGCATAAAGCGAACCTTGCTTATTGATAGCCCTGCCTCAGAATTTCACAGACAGGCTATCATAGAGTTCCAATATAGATCAGCCATGGATACACTGCGACCCTTGTTGCCATTAAGAATCGTTAGTACTTCTCATGCAGATGTAATTTTTAATTTGCGTGCCCTGAGCAGTGTTTACACACATGCAACTGGTGATGACATCACTAGAGACTATTTGGAGGAATTGCAAGAAATTGCTAGAGTAAGCGGAAAACCTTATCAGCTTGTGATTCAAGAGGAGCTAAGGAAACTTAATGCTGCTAGCTCTCTCATTGATTTGTCACCCACGCCTAGTGATGGTCCTGTTGTAGCTGAGTCTCAAACTCCCCAATTATCTCAGTCACAGGGAGCAGGCGTGGAGGCACTTGCTTCTCCATCTACAGACCAAGTGTTCTTTCCGAATGTTCAACAAACCAAGGAGCCAAACCTGACCAAGACTAATGGGGCAGATGCAGTGCCTATGTCTGCTGCCTTGTCCATGGATGTGTTAAGTCCCCCTAGCGTGCAGCGAGTAGTGGTCGAGCATGTTGTGCGGACTACTGATGCTGTATCAGCTCAATATGTCCCTGTGCGTTTGCGATCGTTCTCAGGAAAAATCCCCAGACTCCCTAACGAACCAGATTACGATACTTGGAGGGCGAGTGTTGACTTCTTGTTGGATGACCCCTCCATTTCGGACTTGTCGCGTACCAGGAAAATCCTGGACAGTCTTTTGCCACCTGCGACTGATGTAGTAAAGCATATTGGACCTCAAGCATCTCCAGCAGTATACCTGGATCTGCTTGAGTCAGTTTATGGTTCAGTCGAAGATGGTGATGAATTATTGGCACGATTTATGACACTGTTGCAAAATCAGGGGGAGAAACCCTCAAGCTATTTGCATCGTTTGCAAGTCATGCTGAGTGCAACAGTGCGAAGGGGAGGCATTTCCGAAGCAGAGCGCGATCGCAGCTTGCTTAAACAATTTTGTCGAGGATGTTGGGATAATCGATTGCTTTCAAATTTGCGCCTTGAAGAAAGGAAAACCAGCCCACCTTCATTTGCCGAGTTAGTAGTGTCTGTTAGGGCTGAGGAAGATAAGCAGGCTTCCAAGGAAGAGCGTATGCGTAGCCATTTGGGAATGAACAAACTGAGTTCCCAGTCTGTTAAGCCAAAAGCTACTGCACATCAGCTGTCCACTCTTGTTGCTGGGGTGGGAGGTGCAGCAACTGCTGAAGCGGATGTGTCAGAAAAGGCAATGTCAGGCATTCACACGCAGTTGGCTCCTCTGAAAATTTCAGTTTCTAAGAGAGGGCAGGCTGATCGCAAGGAAGCTGAAGAATTTTCGGCTTTAAAAACAGAAGTGAATGATTTGAGAGCACAAATACAGGCTGTGGAGTCGGTTGTGCCAAAGAAATTGTCATACTCCGACTCCAATGCATCTGAACTTGCAGAGTTAAAGAAACAGGTGGCTGAGTTAAAAGCTCAAATGGTCACAATGGAAGTGCAGAAAAACCAAATGCAAAAAGCGAAGGGGTCTCATGGAAATTTTGAAAATTCACGGTTCAGACAGGTTGAGTCAAAGGAATCGAAGCAGTCTTTGAATTTGGTAGGGGCATGTCGACCTCGTCCCGGGTATTGTTTTCACTGCGGTGAGGAGGGACACATTGCTGTCCACTGTGAAAATGAACCAGACCCCTCCAAAGTGGCCAGAAAACGCAGTTTGTTGAGGGAGAAGCAGGCCCAATGGGACTTGCAGAACCAAGAGAAATCGCAGAAGGGAAACTTCAAGCCGTCTCTGCAGTAGGGCATGCAGAGAACGGGGTTGAGTATTGGTGCCCTAAACAAGACCAGGAAACTTCTAACTGCTATTCAAAAGGTTCTATGAGAGGGAGGTTACCAAAAGGGTTAATTGGAACAAAATGTACGGCTCAGGTGTGCATTGAGGGGATGAAGGTGAATTGTTTGTTGGATACTGGGTCCCAAGTGACCACAATTCCTTCATCTTTCCACAAAGCCCATCTGGCAGACCATCCAGTGGTGCTGTTGAATGCTTTGTTAGCTGTAGAAGGGGCCAACGGACAGTCTGTTCCCTATTTAGGGTATGTGGAGCTTACTTTAACCTTTCCTAAGGAATTTTTGGGTGTAGAAGCTGAAATTGACACCATAGCCATGGTGGTCCCTGACCTGGTAGGAGTGCAGCAAATATTAATTGGAACAAACTCCCATGACACTCTGTATGATATTCATATTGAGGGTGATGATGTTGAGCCTAACTCAACCTTCAGTGGGTATCGTGCTGTACTTAAAATTCTGAGTGCCAGGCACCAGCAAAGGTGCCTAGAGACCTTGGGGCGAGTGACCCTGGGAAGTGACCATGCTGAAACTGTGCCTGTGGGTGGAACAGCAGTAGTTAATGGAGTTGTTTATCTGACTAGCTGCTTTCCAGAGAATGTAGCTCTCATTGGGTGTTCTGAACTGTCCAACTTACCAGGTGGTTTAGTCATTGCTAGTGGTCTACACGCACTGCCTAATAAACGTTTTTTTTTCATGTGCCTGTGCTGTTAAGGAATAAGACACATGCTGACATTTCGGTCTCTCCTAAAACAGTATTAGCTGAGATGTATGCCGTTCAACAGGTTATGGAAGTCCCTCAGAGGGATGACCCATCACAAGACCTGGCAGAACCGGCAAAGCCACATATAAACATTGATTTTGGTGACTCACCTCTGCCGACAGAATGGAAGAGTCGTATATCCACCTTGCTGAGTTCGATGCCTGAAGTTTTCGCCTTGCATGATATGGATTTTGGCCATACCGACAAGGTGAAACATCGCATTAAGCTCAGTGATGAGACTCCCTTCAAACATAGACCCAGACCGATTCATCCGCAAGATGTTAGTGCAGTCAGGAAACACTTGCAGGAGTTGTTGGATGCCGGTGTAATCAGGGAGTCTGAATCTCCATTCGCATCTCCTATTGTTGTGGTGAGAAAAAAAGATAATTCCGTTCGGCTTTGTATTGATTTCAGGAAGTTGAACGTGCAAACCGTTAAGGATGCCTATGCCCTTCCAAATCTTGAAGAGGCATTTTCAGTGCTTACTGGCTCCAAATGGTTTTCCGTTCTCGAACTGAATTCAGGATATTATCAGATTGAAATGGATGAGGAAGACAAGCTGAAGACAGCTTTTGTGTGTCCTCTTGGGTTCTGTGAATTTAATAGGATGCCCCAGGGGATAACTAACGCGCCCAGTACTTTTCAGCGCTTAATGGAGCGCTGTATGGGGAGCTTGACCGGAGCGAGGTACTGGTCTTTATTGATGATCTAATTATATTCTCAGAAACCATTGAGGAGCATGAGCGCCGTCTAATAAAGTCCTCAACCGTTTGAAAGAGTACGGTTTAAAACTTTCTCCCAACAAGTGTACGTTTTTTCAGACATCCGTACGGTATCTGGGTCATGTTGTGTCTGAACATGGTGTGAGTACTGACCCTAGCAAAATTGAAGCCGTAAAAACCTGGCCGAGACCACAAAATCTTAAAGAGTTTAAATCCTTTTTAGGATTTGCCGGGTATTTCCGGAGATTCGTGCAGGACTTTTCCAAAATTGTCAGGCCCTTGAATTACCTCACGGCAGGGTTTCCTCCTGTTAGGAAGAAAACCAAATGTAAGGAAGTAAATCAACCCTACTTTAATCCAAAAGTGCCGTTTGGGGATAGATGGTCTGTGGAGTGCCAACAAGCATTCGAAGCCATCGTCGACAAACTGACAACTGCTCCAATACTTGGCTATGCTGACCAGTGGTGGACAGTAACGGAGTAGCTTTACTTCGTTACTGTACTTAAGTACATTTTTCAAGTATCTGTACTTTACTGGAGTAGTTTTATTTTGAGCAACTTTTACTTTTACTTCACTACATTCCAAAGCATAAAATCGTACTTTTTACTTCACTACATTTCATAAAACGTATCGTTACTCCCTATATCACGTGCTCCGACACTCAGAAGCAGGGTCTGATTCATCATGAACGAACTGAGTCTTTTCAAAAGAAACTTTTAAATCGGATCGCGAATCACACCAAACGATGAAAATGATCCGATTGCAGCTGTTCTGGAGTCGACCACTCACTGATTCAAATGAACCGTTTAGTGCGAGTCACCAGAAGTAAGAACCGGGAGATCTTGTGAGCGCGCGTGCGTCTGATGTTGCTAAAAGTAAGTTATGTCGAAATTTTGGATTAATTATTGTAACTGAAAATCATATTTAGGTCAAAACTGTCAGTTGTTTGGGAACTAAATCCGTTGTAAAGAGAGATCTATTTAAGCCCACTCAAATGCTCGAGTGCAGACTATCAATTTTAGGTAAAAACAACAACAACAACAAAAAACCTTAAAATAACACAGATTAAATACAATAACTCATGCATGTTCAAATTCACCGCTGCCGTAATGTTAACAGTTTTATTAAAATGTCCTATGTGACGTCTGTTTTTATATTGTTTATCGACAGTAACGTTATACATATGTATATTGTTTGGATTAACTAGACGAGTAGACAGACATGAATGTTCATCGTACTGAAAATAAGTAAATATTGTTAGCTGATGCTAACTGTCTAGCCAACAAGCTTGTTGGTGCTAAGTTGATGTAATTTTTATAAATAATGTCCAAATATTTTTATTCAGCCATATATATATATATATATATATATATATATATATATATATATATATATATATATATATATATATAGATTACATCTGGTTAGAAAAGAAAGGATGTGATGTTCAGAACATGGTAACTACAGTAATTATCAAAGTGGGAAGAGATGCACCCCGTTTGGCCAGGGGTGTTTTTAAACCAAAGACAAGATTTGAGAAGGAAAAAATCATTATGTATTTTTTATTTTTATTTTTTTCCTTAAAATGTTCTTCCTAACTTCAGGCCTTATTTTCATGTCATATATACAGTACAGACCAAAAGTTTGGACACACTTTCTCATTCAAAGAGTTTCTTTATTTTCATGACTATGAAAATTGTAGATTCACACTGAAGGCATCAAAACTATGAATTAACACATGTGGAATTATATATGGAATTATATACATAACAAAAAAGTGTGAAACAACTGAAAATATGTCATATTGTAGGTTCTTCAAAGTAGCCACCTTTTACTTTGATTACTGCTTTGCACACTCTTGGCATTCTCTTGATGAGCTTCAAGAGGTAGTCACCTGAAATGGTCTTCCAACAGTCTTGAAGGAGTTTCCCCCGAGAGATGCTTAGCACTTGTTGGCCCCATTTGCCTTCTGTCTGCGGTCCAGCTCACCCCTAAACCATATCGATTGGGTTCAGGTCCGGTGACTGTGGAGGACAGGTCATCTGGCGCAGCACCCCATCACTCTCCTTCTTGGTCAAATAGCCCTTGATGCCTTCAGTGTCATTCTACAATCTTCATAGTCATGAAAATAAAGAAAACTCTTTGTATGAGTTTTCCAAACTTTTGGTCTGTACTGTAACTTTGATGTTCTGTAAAACAACAAACTTTAAAATACTTTGTTCTTACTGGTGAAAATCGGATGGTCATCTCTGTTTTCTCTCAGGTGCATCACAGTGTAAGCTTCACAGTGAGCATTACTCTCATCAGTGTAGTCCATATCAACAACAAAAATATATTTTGACTCCATATAGTGGTTATTTTGGAAAAAATCCCAGGTATTTTGAGCAGTAGGATTATAAAAAAAATTTGCTAATATAAAATTAAATTAAGTAGCCTATATAAAATTGCAAACATCTATCTTGCAGTACTTTTTTACTTAAGTACATAAAAAATGGAGTACTTTTGTACTTTCACTTGAGTAAAATTGAAAAAGGAGTACTTTTACTTTTACTGGAGTAATATTTTACCATATGTATCTGTACTTTTACTCAAGTACTTGATTTGTGTACTTCGTCCACCACTGATGCTGACCCAAAGCTGCCCTACCTGTTGCATACCGATGCCAGCACCACCGGGCTCGGTGCTGCTTTGTATCAAGAGCAGTGGGGACAGCTGAGGGTCATTGCATATGCCAGTCGTGGTTTGACCCGTAGCGAGGCTAAGTATCCAGCTCATAAATTGGAATTTTTAGCACTGAAGTGGGCGGTGACAGTTAAGTTTAGTGATTACTTGTATGGGAGTGAATTCACAGTTGTGACTGACAGTAATCCCTTGACATACGTCCTAACTTCAGCGAAACTCGATGCCACAAGCTACCGGTGGTTGTCCAGTCTATCCACATTCAACTTTAAGATTCAGTACCGGGCAGGTGCCCAGAATCAGGACGCAGATCGGTTATTTTGACGTCCCAATGGAAAACTTACAGATGACCCCGAGTCTCGGAAGGAATGGGAACGCATTAAGCAGTTCACATTAAATCATATGGAGGTCGATCAGGGTCAGGAGGTTGTGCTTCCAGAAGTGGTGAAAGCCATTTGTGAGAGGCATCAGATTGATCAGCCCTCATCTGTTGCCTTGGTCGAGTCCCTTGGCGTGACTGCAGATGCGTTACCTCCGGTGTTCATGGATGAATGTGATCATGGTCTACCTTCTATTCCTAGGTTGTCTGAAGATGATTTAAGGTGTAAACAGAGAGAAGACCCCGAGATTAACGAAGTCATTAGCTACCTTGAGTCTGGCCAGAAGCCTCTTAGTGTGAAGGGTAAGCCACTAAACATGGTTTTGTGGCTTAAGGAATGGAACAAGTTTGAGATGATAAATGGGCTATTGTATCGTAAGCGTGTGGATCAAGAAAGGGTCCAGAAACAATTAGCATTGCCCAAAAGTCTCAGAGAGCTTGTGCTTACTTGTTTGCACGATGATATGGGCCATTTAGGCATAGAGAGGACTCTAGATCTTCTTCGTTCCCGGTTTTATTGGCCACGAATGGCCAATGCTGTAGATCAAAAGATCCGAACTTGTGAGCGCTGTGTCAGGAGGAAGTCCACGGTCCAGAAGGCTGCTCCGTTGGTAAATATACAGACTAGCAGACCATTGGAGCTAGTCTGTATGGACTTTTTGTAAGTAGAACCTGACAGCAGCAACACGAAAGACATTTTGGTCATTACAGACCACTTTACGAAGTATGCAGTCGCAATTCCGACCCGAAATCAGAAGGCTTATACAGTTGCTAGGTGTCTTTGGGACCATTTCTTAGTGCATTATGGTTTCCCAGAGAAGTTACACAGCGATCAAGGGCCAGATTTCGAGTCCAACATCATACGGGAATTGTGTAAGATTGCTGGTATACGTAAAGTTAGAACAACGCCCTACCACCCTAGGGGAAACCCAGTAGAGCGATTTAACAGAACACTATTGCAGATGCTGGGTACCCTAGAAAACAAACAGAAATCTCATTGGAAAGAGTATGTCAAGCCGCTGGTGCACGCGTATAATTGCACCTGAAACGATGTCAACGGTTATTCACCATATGAGTTGATGTTTGGCAGGCAGCCTCGGTTGCCACTGGACATTGCTTTTGGTCTATTGAATGATGAAGCTTGCCACTCCCACTCAAAGTACGTAACCTTTTTGAAGAACCGGTTGGAAGAAAGTTACAAGTTGGCTTCAGAAAATAGCAAGAAAGTGGCTGAACGGAACAAAAAGAGGTTCGATAGAAATGTGGTGGTTTCTGCTTTGGAAGTAGGTGATCGGGTGTTAGTGCGAAATGTTCGATTGAGGGGGAAACATAAACTGTCAGATAAGTGGGAACCAAACATGTACATTGTCTTAAAGAAAGTACACAATGTTCCAGTGTATACAGTCTGTCCTGAGGGGAAGAATGGTCCTGTCCGCACTCTGCACTGAGACCTGCTCTTACCTTGCGGGTTTTTACCTGGTGTTGAGTTGGAAGACACTACTTTATCCAATGTGCATTCAAAGCGTCAAACAAAACCTCACTCGGGTGCACAAAAAGCTGATGAGACAGAAGTTTTAAATAATAAAGAAGACTCAGACAGTGAATCCCTTTGCTGTTTTGTACCTAGAGAATTAATAGACGTAACTTCTCGTTACATCCCACCTGAGAGTTCTTCCTGTCATTTGGAGTGTTCCCCAGTTGCAGATTCAGTTGATCTTGATGCAGCAGGTTCTAGTCAACCAAATGTTGATCTTCTGGAAGAGAGACCACAGGAAGTTAGTGAGGTAAATGGACAAACATGTGATGAAATGAGTGAGAACTTACCTGTAAAGGATGGAGTGGAATCCGAGAATGTAGAGGGTGATCTTGTAGAACATGGAGCAGACAACCCTGTATTAGTCTCTGGGGAGGTTGATTGTGACACCTCAGAGGTTGTTAATGGATCTCCTGAGACACTGAGTGATGTAGTTGTGAATCCAGTTGAAGAACTGAGGGTTGTTCTGGATGAGGGGAACAATCCTGCACCTGAGATTGTACCTGAAGTGGTTTCAAGGGAAGGGATGCTAGAAGATGAAAACACACAATGTGAGGGGGTAAGACACTCTACAAGGCAGATCAAACCCCCAAAGAAATTTCACTATCCTCGTTTAGGGAATCTGATTTCTGTGGTTCAGTCTTTGTTACAAGGACTAAGTGCTGCTTTTGCTCAGTCTGAGGAAAATTCTGATTTATTTTGGAATAAAGGTGCTGTGGTACCGGGTGACCCCTTGTCAGTATTTACTTCGCAGCCTCATACATGCCCGAGGACGTGCATATGATTAGAGGGGGAGGGTGTAACCCAGGTTACCAACACTCAGATGAGCTGGGAGTAGTTATGTTCATGAGCTCTGAAATAGCCAATAAGAGCATATTGTATATATATATATGAATTGACCAATCATGAGTGAGAACTTTAGATAGAATTTTTTTTCTTCCTCACGTGATTGGTGAGTGCGTGCTCTCTCTCGCTCTCTTGCTTCGTTGGAACAGAAGCGAACGGAGGTGTTTCAGTTCTCTCCGATTGATATGGAAAAATTTGATTAATCAAGTAGCAATATTTGATTAAAACACGAGTGATAATCATTTAAAGACGCTGTATCGAGACTAGAAGCAAAGTTGATAAAAATAAGAGACTGTTGAGTCGTTTTGAATTTCGATTGCAGAGAGGAGGCCTCGTTTTAATGCATACGGGGTTATCCATTAATTAAGTGTTTCATAAAGAAGCAAAAGACGTTTTCGATCGAAAATCGATTTCAGGAAGTTGAGGAGTGAAAGACGAGTGGACACTGAGTTTGAACTACAAGAGATTAAGACAGTCGATCCCATCCGTGGTCTTGGTGAGTTAACTATTTCATGTGTTACTCTGTGAAAGGTTCACATAAGTGAAAAATGAGAAAAGATGCTGTTATTGGGTAATTGATTGTGAACGTTTTTTTTTTCCTTCTCTCTTGTAAGACTACATGGGATACATTTTATGTTTTTGTATACATTTGAAAAAAATTTAATTGTAATTTTGTCACATTGTTAGACGTAGTTATATGTGCTTGTTCTGAAAATGATATTAATGATGATTTTATGACCTTGTTATTCAAGGTCAGGTTTTTTTTCCTTGTTTTCTTTTACTTCTGGTTCGAGTTCATCATTGCCTTATCGAGTGTGTGCTGATAACTCTGAGATGACGCTGTTTGGAGATCGATGTTTCACGGAATGGAGTCTCTGGATTTCGTCCAAACTCTCGTGTTCACGGAGGGAGTAAGGACTGGCGAGCCACAAGGAGTTTCCAGCAAGTGCTACTGAATGACATCGACATTGCTGTGTTGAACTGGACGGTAGGAAAGTAAATTAGCAGGACAAACAGCGCATTTAAAAATTCTCTTTGGAAGGATCTAATTGGAAGAGACTGAGTGACTAACTATTCTGTTGTGATTACTGAATTCAGCCACATTCACAAGTTTGTGAATGAAACATCAAGTACTGAAACACAAAATTTGAAGATCAAGCTGTGAAATTATTATTTTTTTCTCTTACTTGATCAAGGGTATTTGCTTACATGTGTATATATATATTGTTTTTTTTTAAATTGAGAGAAGAAAGGGAAATTTATTCCTTGAAATACAGAAAGTGTATCCAGTAAGGGTTAAGTGTAAAATTTACCTGGAATCAGAGTTTCACTCAAAGAGGTGAGCACAGAGTCATTGATACACATTTTTTTCTGTCAGAACAAAAGTTAAATTTTTGTAATTTTTTTTTTATTAAACGGTACACAGTACTAAAGAGTACACAAAGGGTTAACTTCTCATTTACTGATGAGAAGTTGTGTCTGAAGAGGGATTGAAGTTGAGTTTTCTGAGTTTTCATTTGAAGCCCTTGAAATCTGTAGAGGGAAAGAATATATTGTCACAGCCACTTGCAGTAAAATAGGTTTACTTTTCATTGGTTGAGAAATAACGCATTGTATTTTTTTTTTAAAGAATTTGTATAATTTTTTTTATTTATTTTTTTCTCTCATTCTTACAATTGTGGATTTCAGTTGAGGCAAATCGTTGCTTTTTGACAAATAACACTTGAGTTAATCATCTTACCGTGTCTGAGTGATTCATTGTTGTTGTTGAGATCCTTATTCTCCGTAGGCGAACCAGAATCTCTGAACACTGGCCATATTCAGAACCCATCGTGTCTGCAGTACTTGGTGCAGCGGGTTACATGTTTATAGGCATTGGTCTGTTTCCTGGAGAATGCAACATCCAGCTTGACCCGACAACCGTGCCAGTCATTTACCCACCAAGAAGAGTTCCTTTCACCCTGCAAGACAGGCTGAAAGAGGAGCTGGACCCCATGGAGAAGCAAGATATCATTGTGAATAAGACAGAGCCAACAGATTGGGTAAATGCCCTCTGTGTTGTCTAGAAGCCCAAGACTGGTAAACTGAGACTATGTCTGGATCCACAGGATCTTAATAAGGCTATAAGGCGGCCAACCTATCCTCTGCCTACATTAGATAATATCACACCAAAGTTGGCAGGAGCCTGTTACTTCAGCGTGATGGATGCTAGATCTGGCTACTGGGCAATCAAGCTTTCTGAAGAAACATCGAAACTGACCACTTTCAATACAATCTTCAGAAGATACCGATTTTGTTGGTTACCCTTTGGCATTCTCTCAGCCCAGGATATTTTCAAGCGGAAAATAAATGAGATTTACAAAAGTCTGCCTGGAGTTGGGGCCATTGTGGATGATATCTTGGTCTACAGAAAGACTTAGGAGGAACATGACCATAATCTCAGGAGGATGATCTCGGCATGGTCAATTATCTTTCAAAGTTTGCACCAAGCCTTTCAGACATTGTACCTCTGAGACAGCTACTGTGGCATGACAGTGAGTTTGTATGGGACAAACAACATGAAGGAGCTTGCAAAAAGATGAAAGACATCACTACCTGGGAGCCAGGACCTGTGTTAGCATTCTAGGAAACAAGCAAAGACCTCACGCTGCAGGTGGAGGCCTCCAAATATGGATTAGGCAAATGTTGCTGCTGGATGGTAAACCACTCACATACAGGTCCTTCTCAAAAAATTAGCATATTGTGATAAAAGTTCATTATTTTCCATAATGTAATGATAAAAATTAAATTTTAATATATTTTAGATTCATTGCACACCAACTGAAATATTTCAGGTCTTTTATTGTTTTAATACTGATGATTTTGGCATACAGCTCATGAAAACCCAAAATTCCTATCTCAAAAAATGTGCATATCATGAAAAGGTTCTCTAAACGAGCTATTAACCTAATCATCTGAATCAACTAATTAACTCTAAACACCTGCAAAAGATTCCTGAGGCTTTTAAAAACTCCCAGCCTGGTTCATTACTCAAAACCGCAATCATGGGTAAGACTGCTGACCTGACTGCTGTCCAGAAGGCCATCATTGACACCCTCAAGCGAGAGGGTAAGACACAGAAAGAAGTTTCTGAACAAATAGGCTGTTCCCAGAGTGCTGTATCAAGGCACCTCAGTGGGAGGTCTGTGGGAAGGAAAAAGTGTGGCAAAAACGCTGCACAACGAGAAGAGGTGACCGGACCCTGAGGAAGATTGTGGAGAAGGACCGATTCCAGACCTTGGGGAACCTGCGGAAGCAGTGGACTGAGTCTGGAGTAGAAACATCCAGAGCCACCGTGCACAGGCGTGTGCAGGACATGGGCTACAGAGAAGCAGCACTGGACTGTTGCTCAGTGGTCCGAAGTACTTTTTTTGGATGAAAGCTAATTTTGCATGTCATTCGGAAATCAAGGTGCCAGAGTCTGGAGGAAGACTGGGGAGAAGGAAATGCCAAAATGCCTAAAGTCCAGTGTCAAGTACCTACAGTCAGTGATGGTCTGGGGTGCCATGTCAGCTGCTGGTGTTGGTCCACTGTGTTTTATCAAGGGCAGGGTCAATGCAGCTAGCTATCAGGAGATTTTGGAGCACTTCATGCTTCCATCTGCTGAAAAGCTTTATGGAGATGAAGATTTTGTTTTTCAGCACGACCTGGCACCTGCTCACAGTGCCAAAACCACTGGTAAATGGTTTACTGACCATGTTATTACTGTGCTCAATTGGCCTGCTAACTCTCCTGACCTGAACCCCATAGAGAATCTGTGGGATATTGTGAAGAGAAAGTTGAGAGACGCAAGACCCAACACTCTGGATGAGCTTAAGGCCGCTATCGAAGCATCCTGGGCCTCCATAACACCTCAGCAGTGCCACAGGCTGATTGCCTCCATGCCACGCCGCACTGAAGCAGTCATTTCTGCAAAAGGATTCCCCACCAAGTATTGAGTGCATAACTGAACATAATTATTTGAAGGTTGACTTTTTTTGTATTAAAAACACTTTTCTTTTATTGGTCAGATGAAATATGCTAATTTTTTGAGATAGGAACTTTGGGTTTTCATGAGCTGTATGCCAAAATCATCAGTATTAAAACAATAAAAGACCTGAAATATTTCAGTTGGTGTGCAATGAATCAAAAATATATGAAAGTTAAATTTTTATCATTACATTATGGAAAACAATGAACTTTTATCACAATATGCTAATTTTTTTTAGAAGGACCTGTATGCCTCAAAGTCACTCACAGAAACAGAAATAAGCTACGCTCAGATCTAGAAAGAGCTCCTGGCTAGCCTCTGGGGCTGGATGATGACCACAGGGTTCTGGCAGCGCCTTACCAAAAATTAGCCCACCCTGGCCCAGTAATGGTTGCCAGATTGAGCTAGGCTTTGGACACAGCCACATGCAGCCCAATTACGGACCATAAAGGCTTGTCTGATTTTGGCTGAGATACGGCCATGCAGACCAGGACCAGTTTAGGTTGAGTGCTGGAGGTGGATCTCAATGTATGTAGCAGTGACACTTTAACTTACATGTATGTGTAAATAATCATACACACAATGCTCTGGAGATATGCACTTTCACTCACCTTGTGTCTTTCCTTTGGGGAAATGGAGTGAGGGTTGCTCTGACCACATTCCTTTGAGCAAGAAAAGCCATGTTGTCTGGTCGAGGAGTTCAGGGGGGTTATTTAATTCAAATAAATACTGTATCAATCTCACTTTGACCAGTTTGAGGGTATGGACTTGCTTTGATGTGATTTCTTCTTGTTTATAGCAGATCCATCACAGCATTAACAACTTTCAGAGACTGTGAGTAACCTCTAAAGCTTGATTCTATTTCACAGACATGTTAAATATAATAGTAGTGATATACATCTATGTTATTACATTTTATAGCCAACCTAGAAAGAGATGTGAGGATCTGAGGAAAGAACAAGATTCTTAGTGCATGCCTGTGAATTTCATGGGATATTAAATTTGGAAGACAAACTATATATTTTGTCTTTTTCATACTGTTACTATAAATCAGGAGGTTTATAGATATTATTGTTATATTAGAAAAAAAAACAAGCATTACAGTTATCTTGACCTGGTTGCTCATGCAGATTAGTGAAAATACCCAGCTTCCCATACAAACATTATTTAGACAAACACCTTGTATATAGACTAAATAGATGCAAAATCATTTATTTTTATTGATGAACAGCTCACAGTTAGAAAGGTTCATTCAGTTTTTCTCCACTCCAAAAAATACAGAAACTAAATATTGAGCAAATAAGCATTCAGAACACACTGTGAAAAATAACTTTTCATTTGTAATAATAAATGTTTGTCCTTTCATTCCAGACCTGTGCGCCTTTTGAAGTGAACTGCTGAACTCCATGACATTAAGACATGCTCCAAGGAAAAAATAAATGCTTTTAAAAAGTACTGTTTTCAACATGATATACTTAAAATGATATCTTAAAACAAAACAACAAACCTATACAGAGTACAACTCTTTTCTTCTATAGCTCTACATGATTTAAGGCACAACAAATGTGCTTTACCATATGACTACAAGTATTTGTAACTTTAGCTCATACTTTTCTTACACGTCCATGCATCAATCCACACACTTCAAAAAGCCAGTCTTGATCCTGGTATTTGTTAAGGGGTGCTGCAGTTTTTGGATGAACTGGCTCCACTAACAGCACTGAACATGGAGGACTCCCAAATATACAAAAGGAAACAAACAAACAAACAAACAAACAAACAAACAAACACCCTGAGAGGTAGAATCTCTCTAAAGGCAACCGCTCCAGTGAAGCGTAATGAAGTCTGAGGAACACAAAGACACGAGGATAAATGTAAACGAGAGAGACTGCCTTTGGTTTGTCATTTCTAAATAAATCCACCTTTAAAGTCAAACGAGAAAAAGGGAACTTGTTCTTATCGAGACCGTCCCATTAAGACAAATGCTAATGAAGTGTCTGTCCTTTACACAAGAGGAACACACAAAAGGGGTTTGACCAGGCACTGTACGCCGAGACCTCCATTTCACGCCCAGAACACTTCCATCAACAGATTTAAAGCAGACAGTCAAGCAGTTCTCTTGCATTTCCACCAGTCTGAGTGGAGCACAACGAGGAACAACAGAGCAAAGAGAGCAAGAAGTGCTGTCCAGGCTCCTGCAAGACTGATATGCCCTGGAAAATAAAAACTAAAAATCACATTTTAGACGCCAGACTGTTGAAACTAGGATCCTGAGGAATGTTTTTTTGGGTTGAGAGCAGCCTTTTTAGCTTCCTCGGACAAAAGTGTGGGATCCGTCAAGATGGAGGTGCTGGTACAGAGCTGTCGTAACGTCCTGAGAACCACTGCAGGACACACACACACACACACACACACACATCATGTGAACATCATGTCTCTAAAACAGACGAGATGCATACATTACATTAATAAATGTATGAATATGTCTCAAGTGCAGTAGTCACAGGTTTGCAGTATTGTATTACAGTATCGTCAAACTTTGACCATGTTCTTACACATCGGAGATCTAAATAACAATAAAAAATAGCTTTCTTCAGTTCACCATGAAAGTAACTCAAATATTGCTCTCTTTTTATTCCCAAATCTTTATCAACCCTCTCAAAATATTACACTGCTGTCACTAAGACCTAATGCACGGATCCAGTACTGATACACAGTGTATTTGGAATTAATTGCACAGCCCTGCGGTCCGGTCAAAGTCTGGCTGATATTTTACCGGATTGAAACGGAGGACTCACTTGGTCGGAGGACTGGCAGGGCGCAGTAACGGTCCAGCCACTGCATGGTGGTCTCACACAGCTCTGTGCTGTTGGTGGTCGACACCGTTCCATTGAAGGACTCAAACAGAGGATGAATAATGACACTGAACTGAGAGAGGAGTGCTAAAGAAAACCACAAGCCTGCGCAGGAGTCCAGTCTAATGGCTTTGGGACTATCCATCAGTTGTCAACCGGACCCATAAATAAATATCAGCTTTAAAATGTGGATTTTATTACTTCTACACACAAATACATATTGGATTAAATAAAAAAAATGAAACAAACTACAGCAGTAATGCTATTGTATTGACTTATTTAACAGAACAACACTAAAATTACAGTTCTGAATATGCATGGCTGTCTTTTTCTGTACTTTCATATGTTATAGAGCCAACGGCTTTGGGAAAACGCTTGATTTTGTGGGTTTTTATAAATGACCCAAACTTGTTTCATGTGACAAATCATTCCTGTGTACTTTGAATGCTTAATTAAATAATTAAATGTAATAAAAGGAGGAAATGATTTAGTGTGTGCCATGTGACTACAGAAGCAAACCAACACTGTGGACTGAATGATCTGAAGAAACTATGTGTTCAGACTTAAGGATACGATCCAGAATTTCCAGTTCTGAAGAGTTCTGTTCTTCACATAGTCATCAAACTTGTCCTTCATGTGGTCAAAGCGATGGCGTGCGATGGGAACCCCTGTATCAGGGAGCTGTTCCTGACACAAGCTGCAAAGAGCAAAGAGTTCAAACTCAAATCTCACTCTTACATTATTACAATTATTGGCAAAAGGACTGTTTGGAAATGTAAACCGATATTTCCTACAGACACACTAGAGCAAACGATAGAAATAACGGACTTAAAACTAGGGATGCATGAACTAGGGATACACAATATTTTTGGAGCATTATTGAAATCAGCTGATAATGGCTTAAAATGCTAATTTTGGCAATAGGTCTGATTAGCTAAGTGCTGGGTAAATATTTAGCTGAGTGTGTTATTGTGCTGATATCTTAAGGACTCCCATGGACAGCTGACTCCTGAAGTTTTCGATATTCTTCATATTCTGTGTGGTCAGTTCACAGCAGTAATAGAAATTAATAAGTTTCTTGGGCATTTTTACCTTTAAGTCATTTTTTTTCTAAAAGTGTGCACCATCTTTTAAGTTAAGATTCTTGCATTTGGGTTGTTACCAAGCAAATTAAATCAGTGTCGACAGAATGTCTCTTTGCAATGGAAACACAGGAGCTGCATTAGAAATGTCATTTACACACTGTTGAATGCAGCCCAGAGGAACACTTTAACCTGCAGTTACAGATGCATGAATAATGTTTCGATATATCAAACATAAAATATTGAAAACTGAGGTTTGAAATTATAAAAAAAAAAAAAATGAAAAGACACCTTACAAGTCACTGTTAATAAGTGAGTCATTACGATTTAAACGGTTGATTAATTCAGGAACAAAAGAGTGTCCTGCTGCTCAGAGATGAAAACAGTGCTGTGGTTGTGTTTGAAATTATTTTTTTGTTGGAGAAATAGAGCAAAAACAGGAAATATGGTGTCCAAAATGTATTATCTTAATATTAACTACTTTACCGATAATTCTAAATGCATTTTAATTGACTGATTAACGCATGCAGCAAAAGACCTGCAGTAAAACAAATGCATGAACGAGCACTAGTCTAACCTACTAGACTTCGTCACCTAACCGCTCGGGTTTAATGAAATCATAATATTAGCCTTTTGACGCTTAATCGTCACATTCAGCCGTATCACAAATCCCAAATTTAAGGCCACTTGAAATCATAATTAAGACTTTCTTGTACAATTTAAGGCTTTTAAAGACTTTGCAGAAACCCTGTCTAAAAGACTTTCAGAATTTGTACAACTCCTTTGTTTTAGACCATCTACACGTTAAATATTCAAATAAAATGTAAAGGATTGTTTTATAGTTATTTTCAAAGAATTCAACGTACTCTGGTTGTAAAAGAGCTTCACTGTTTATTTAATTCTCAAAAGTACGTTTTTGTTAAACTAACCAAACTGTAAAATAATTTGTTTATAATCTCTGTAGAGGAGAGACTTGGTGTTGTTTCCAAACAAAAGGAAATATATCGGTATCGGCTATCATCCACAATAAGTTACAAAAAAAATAAATATATATCGGATATCGGCAAAAACCAATATCATGCATACCTACTTAAAACCATTTTTTGTTGGTGAAAATACTAATGAACTTACACTTTTGCACAGTATCTGTATACTGAAATAGCATGGCTATGAAGCAGCAGTTTTTCCAAATGTGGCACTTTTAAAAAGTAAAAAAAAACAAGTCTGAAAGACATACCTTATAGATGCATTAAGCTCCTCGATCTCCTCTCGTAGTCTCTTAGTCTCTTCCTGCATCTGCTGTCTCTCTAGCTGCAGTTTGCTAATGTAGTCAACAGTCTTCTGAAGAGTCGCAGCATTACTGATCTGGAAACCCAATAATGGGTGACGAAAAATAATTACTTTTCACTGTTTGAAATACTTGCAGAGACAACTACAAGTATGAATCAATTAGTGATTTTGAGACTCGAGTAAGCAAAGACAGAAGCAGATTTACACTCGATTGAGGCCTGAGAGTGGGCACGAGATTGCACAGCGTCTTGAAGCAGGCATTGATGGTGAACCGCCTCTTCTGCTCAGCTGATATATGATTCACTCTGCGGCTCTGTGTCAAATCACAGGTCAAAATTAAACACAGACAGACTGATAAATTAGCAGATATCTGGATATTTAAACATAAAAATGAATGATAACCTTGCTCAGTTGGCCAGTTAACAGAGTTCCTAGTTCCCCCTTATGTCAGTTCCCAAATTAAACAGCAGTCAATGGACAAAACAAAAACAAATGTGAATCCAGTAAATATTCAGTAAAATTAGGGTTCATTCAATATAAAAATTTTCTGTACACCTCAAATTCCATCATTATATTGACTCATAATCACAACTGCCAAGCGATTACCATTTTTTAAATTTAAGTGCATGATGTGCCAATTAAATGAAATTAATCGTATATCAGTTTGAGATGAGAATTTACCTCCTAAAAAAAGATCATTTAAAGTCATTATTGAGAACAGCATTGAACAGAAAGCTTTTGAGTATATATTTAATTAAAAGAAGCTGCATCTGAAGTGTATTAAGAGACTGCAATCAAAGCTGCATAATTAGTGTAATGAGACTGAAAGAAAATTAATATTACCACATGATTCTTTTTTTTTTCTTTTTTAAACAATCCTCTTAATATGAAACTCTTGATATTAAAGTCATTCATTCAACCAATTCAATTAAACAGCCAGTTCATTCAGAAATTAAGCAACTGACTCTAACAAATGGCTCACTGAATCACTGAATCACTGAATCATTTGTTCAAAAACATGGATTCAACCAGTGCTTTGTGTTGCTTGGAAAGGCACATCAGTTCTTCAGAATCATTTAAATGTGTCATTTTTTCCATAATTAAGATAGCAACAAATAAAAGTATTAAATCCACAGCCCTATTTATAATACACTCACCTAAAGGATTATTAGGAACACCACACTAATACTGTGTTTGACCCCCTTTCGCCTTCAGAACTAATTCTATGTGGCATTGATTCAACGAGGTGCTGAAAGCATTTTTTAGAGATGTTGGCCCATATTGATAGGATCGCATCTTGCAGTTGATGGTGGTTTGTGGGATGGACATCCAGGTCACGAAGCTCCCGTTCCACCACATCCCAAAGATGCTCTATTGGGTTGAGATCTGGTAATGAACTCATTGTCATGTTCAAGAAACCAATCTGAAATGATTCAAGCTTCGTGACAAGGTGCATTATCCTGCAGGAAGTAGCCATCAGAGGGTTCATGATGGTCATTAAGGGATGGACATGGTCAGAAACAACGCTCAAGTAGGCCGTGGCATTTAAACGATGCCCAATTAGCACTAAGGGACCTAAAGTGTGCCAAGAAAACACCCCCCTCACCATTACACCACCAGCAGCAGCCTGCACAGTGGTAACAAGGCATGATGGATCCATGTTCTCATTCTGTTCACGCCAAATTCTGACTCTACCATCTGAATGTCTCAACAGAAATCGAGAAAACCAGTCCTCAGCTGTCAAATTTTGGTGAGCTCATGCAAATTGTAGCCCCCTTTTCTTATTTGTAGTGGAGATGAGTGGTACCCGGTGGGGTCTTCTGCTGTTGTAGCCCATCCGCCTCAAGGTTGTGTGTGTTGTGGCTTCATAAATGTTTTGCTGCATACCTTGGTTGTAACGAGCGGTTATTTCAGTCAAAGTTGCTCTTCTATCAGCTTGAATCAGTCGGCCCATTCTCCTCTGACCTCTAGCATCAACAAGGCATTTTCGCCCACAGGACTGCCGCATACTGGATGTTTTTCCCTTTTCACACCATTCTTTGTAAACCCTAGAAATGGTTGCCCGTGAAAATCCCAGTAACTGAGCAGATTGTGAAACACTCAGACCGCCCCGTATGGCACCAACAACCATGCCACGCTCAAAATTCAGTTTGGAGTTCAGGACCACACCCCTAAATGCATTGAAGCAACTGCCATGTGATTGGTTGATTAGATAATTGCATTAATGAGAAATTTAACAGGTGTTCCTAATAATCCTTTAGGTGAGTGTAGATTAGTATTACATCACCCATCCTGTGCTCTCTTCTAATATCTCCAACCTTTTACATTTTTGAATCTTGAAAACTATAGTAGAGAGTCCTATCATGAACTATACCTGACTGGCTTCGTTTTTGCCTGCGCAGGGGTTGAGGGGTGACTGGGGGCTCGGGACCTGTTCTGCTCCCAGAGGTGACCCTTGACCTGAGACTCGTCTGTCATGTGCTAAAGAAAAGGAGAAGAAAGAAGCTTTCTCAGGAATCCTCAATTCATGTAAAGACAGAACATAGGGGATGGATCTAACCTGTACCTGCTGACCGTACGGATGTCTTCTTGCTGGATATAGCTGTGGCGGTTTCCTCTTTGGGTACAATAAGTTGTGGAGGCTTTTGTGTCTGAGGGAGGATATGAAAACCGGCGGATCCCTGCAAGGCAGTGCGATGTTGTTGTTTTTATATTGCAATTATGTGTTGCTTGGGTGAGGTGAATTATTGTTTACCAGGGTTGAGCAGAATTCAAAATGTTTGACTTGTCTCCTGTTTAATTTATGAATCAGAAACTGAACCAATCACACTTCAAACGATGCTGAACTGGAACCATTTCCAGGTTATAGATTTTCTTAAATTCTAATTTGAATTACAATTCAGCATTCTTTGTGCTACCTCGATACAAATGTATCTATCAGTTCTGAATGGTACACAACCCTGTTGTACAGATGGCCAGGAGAGGACGAGAAGGATGAAAGGCTTACACGAGGAATACTGGGGGGGGCCAGGACCACATCAGCGCTGAGAGAGGACGAGGTGACAATCATAGCACTGCTGGGACCTGGGGACGGGTATGATGGGAGACGGACAGATCAGAACACATTCAGAGCACACGTCCAGTCGTTTGGACATCCATTCTAGGTCCACTATTACATCAACCTTGTGAGCAGTGGCAGATCAGCAGCTTGTGCAAGGTCTGCAGTAAATGCGTCTCGTAATTAGGACTGCCAATCAGGTTCATTAATCTTAATTTAAGCATTAAATAAAAGTTAACACATCTGTGCAGCTATAAGGTTCTGAAGGATGTGTGGATGACACTCACAGCTTAATTAAAGCAACACAACGCTTACACAAAAGATACTGCCATTCTGTTGAGCAAAGATATACAATTTCTCCATAAAAAATAATTTATAGACTGATAATCATCCGATTTCTGTGTGTTAAGGTTCATTCAAGACGTTACAGTGTTGTTTACAGTCTGGGTATTTGAGATCATCATGCATCTGTTCAAGCTGAAGGAGATGTGAAAGAGAACTGAATTATGTGTTTACACGCGGTTGTCTGACGCGGTTTGTGTACAATTACTGAAACGAGATCTCTTTTGCCTCTTTTTGCACTTGAATGGTTTGAAATCACTTGAATGTTTAAAATGGCAAGACTTTAAAACAAATTCAAATGATAAACTTTTACTCTGCGCTGGTTGAGCATGCGTGCGAACTGCGATCCGTAACGGCCCTAAATCTAATCGATGTATGGAGCGAACACCACAAACACAGACTAGAGCCGAAGCCTAAGCAATTATAAATGTAACAAAACTGATCGTAGGAAATTTAGTATATTAACATGTTTTTTTGATAAATAACTATACCATTCAAACTGTAAAACACACCTTTTCCATTCATATCAGTAAAACTGGAAATGCTGCTACTGTACTTTTAACAGTAATGTTAGAAAACCAGCTTTGAGGAGAGGCACAAACCTGTGAGAATGAGCTGAGGAGATGGCAGCGGGACAATCGCTCTCTGTGTGTGTCTGCTCTTTTTGCTGGAGACCGGAGGCAGAATGGACTTGGGCGAGGCGAAGCTGACCGGCTGTGGGTGGAGCGGGGCGGAGGCCGTCGGCTGTGGAGACGACAGCTCGAAGCTTGACCTGGGACTGAAGGTGGAGGCTGCATCAGACGGGGCTACGGTGGACGGAGACGGGACGCTCGGGACTGTAGTGACGGTGGAAACACACTGAGGGGCTGCTGGGACAGACGGGCTCACTTGCTCAGGGAACAGAGGCATGTAGGTTTGTTGGTAGGACGGGCCAGCAGCGTTCCCATTGTCCTGAGCGGAGACGGAGAGGTGGCTGGACAGCGGAGCAGAGGGGATGAGGCGGTAGTCCAGCAGAGGAGCCTAACAGACAAACACCAGCATCAGCACACGCTCCTTCCTGAGACCAACAAACACTGCGTCTCACACACACAGATAACATCTGCAACGTGTTTGCTCTTATCTGTGTGAGCTGTGCTAGAAGATACAATACATTAATACTTAACACTAAACCAGTCGGAAGTCTCTGGGGTGTATTTGGAGAAACAGGCAAAAATGCATTGTATGGGTCAAAATTACATATTTTTCTTTTATGCCAAAAATCATTAGGATATTAAGTAAAGATCATGTTCATGAAGATATTTAGTAAATGTCCTATCGTAAATATATCAAAGCTTAATGTTTGATTAGTAATATGCATTGCTAAGAACTTCATCTGAACAACTTTAAAAATGATTTTCTCAATATTTAGATTTTTTCTGCTCCCTCAGATTCCAGTTTTTTTAAATAGTTGTGTCTAAGCCTATTGCAATAATCAATATATCGACTTATCGTGCAATATATGTACATGACCTCATTCATTTTTGGTGACGCAAAATATTGCCTGGAGGAGTGCATGCCGAGTTGCCATATCCTTCATATTGATATCAACTATATTATTTCATTATTTATTGTTTGACTATTAATCAAGTTATGGAAAGAATGATACGTGTAAGCTTATGTGCACTTATGAGATATTAAATAATCCTACGTTATGCTGTACTTTTACTATCGGAGTGTGTGTAACAAACCATACTGATAAAATCCTAGCTAGGGCCTGGCCTTGAAGATCTGATAAGTTCTCTGTGCGTGTGTGTGTGTGTGTGTGTGTGTGTGTGTGTGAGTTGGTATCTGTCTGTACAGGGAGAAGCTCAGACAGTCCCAGGACACACGATCAACTGCTGATGTCCATCAGACATACGTCTTTGGAGAGTTTATCTAGGTTTTGGAACCAATCAGAATTTTGTTGACTAATGCATTGACGCAATTAATATCCTCTGTCAGGGTATAACTGTTGTTGGAGCGGCCTACGAACTCCGTCGAGAGAACTGAAGCGGACTTCTGCTGATGAAACTGCAAACTATGTTCTTCAGTAACGTGGTGAAGTCATGAGGAGCTTGTTCAGATTTAAAACATGCTTCTACAAAGACAGTTTCATCTGCAGATTTGGTCTTTTAGGGATCTGTGTGTTTGAGCATACGGACATCTGACTGCTGAAATATTGTGCACCCTTTATTTACAGAGAAAAGTCAGTAGCACTTTATTTTACAGTCCTGTTCCTCATGTACATACTATGTACTTATTATAGTAATTACAATAATTATGTAATAACTAGGTACTAACCCTGAACCTACCCCTAAACCTAACCCTACCCCATGTAGTTACCTTGTATTACCAGAACTTTCTTAGATAAATACACTGTAAGCACACTATAAGTACATGTTAGTACACGTACTGTAAAATAAAGTGCAACCGAAAAGTCTGTAGATGGAAAAGTCTCCATACAAGATCACTGTACATTTTTTTTCTACTTGCTACTTTGCACTTTTTATAAAAATAAAAACAAATTAATTAAAAAAAGTTTGTTTACTATATATTAAGGTTTTTACGGTATCTAAAATGTGGATACTTAATTTCCATGATCTAAATATTCTAAAAAATGTAAAGTGTGTTGTCATTGGAAGTGTACAGGCCTTCTTGCATTTTATGCGGTTACATTAGTATGTTATATTCAGTGGCATAAAATGAGATAATAATATCAATTATCACAAGTATTTCTGGGGCAATAGATCACACAACAAAAGCCTAGTTGTATCTTGGCTAAATATCGTCCGATCCTAATAAACCATAAATCAATGGGAAGATTATTTATTCAGCTTTCAGATGATGTATAAATCTCAACTTCTAAAAATTGAGCTCATGACTGGTTTTGTGCTCCAGGGCCTTCTGACACTTGATTGACAGTTCATAGCTTTTTAGCAAATAAAAGTCTTTTAGTATCACTGTAGACCTGTCCACCATCACGTCATAGGTCAAGTGGTGTGAAATAATCTCTACTGATCTGGAATCCACTGCAGCACTCGTCATTTGTGTGAAAATTATTCAAAGTTGTTGGTGTTTTATTGCCTCAATGTGCATATGAGCAAACAGCAGAAAGTGCATCTACAGGGACACTTCTGGAGTTCTGCAGAAATCTAAAATCCTTGCTTTAAATTGTTTTAGTGTAATAAATTGTGGTGATAAGTATATATATAACTTGTAGAATCTGTAAAATGTTAATAATTTTAAACAAAAGACTTGAATAAGCTATTTTAGTTAACAGACAAGGCTAAATAACTACTCCGTGCACTGTAAGGTTGACATGCCCCTGACTCTAATGAGATGATCCTGAAGCAGCTGTGCACTGGAGAAGGGGAGCGTGTGTTACCTGTGTTTGGGAGCTGCTGCTGGTCAAGGCACTGACCGCTGGGGTCGTGGGGGGGGCGGGGGTGAAGGATGAGGGACGCAGCGTGTGAAACAAATCTAGATACGAGAACACAACATAAAACACATTAAACAATGGGTTAACACTAGAGCTGCTCCGACACATTCAGTTATTGATTCTCAGACTGGTTTGTGATATTATCACTTTCCACAAAGATATTATCACTTTCCATTCATAATGAACAGCTAAGAGTGGTTTAGATGCAAGGACGTACACCACTGGACAAACCTCGGGAATAATTACGATGGCTTTATTATTTTTGTTTATGAGAAGTCTCTCCTGCTCACAAAGGCTGTATTTAATCAATAAAAGACAACTGTGATACTATTAAATATTATTACAATTTAAAATATCTATTTTACCATGTTAAACCATAATTTATTGCTGTGATCAAAGCTGAAATTTCTCCAGTCTTCAGAAATCATTTTAATATGCTGATTCACTGCTCAATTTTTAATAACTATTCGTATTATTACCAATGCTCAAACAACTAATGTTCAAAGAACAGCATTTTTTTGCTTACATTTTTGTAACATTATAAATGTTATTACTGTGTTTACGGTGATGCATCCTTGTGGAATAAAAAAGTTTTTTTTATTTTTTATTACACCAAAGTTTAGAATGCTATTGCATCATGGTTTCCAAGGAAACCAGCAAACAATGTTTACATCGATTTACATCGAGCAGTGAATCAGCATATTAGAAAGACTTCTATCTGAAAGAACATTCAGCTTTGATCACGTCATACTTAAGAAAACAGTTCTTCTACACTGTAATAATATTTCCCCAAATCACAGTTTTTACTGTAGTTGTGTTTTAATAAATACAGTCTTGGTGATCATAATTAATCAACTTTGGGCTGGGACTGTAACTGGACGAAACACTTGAGATCAGGGAACATGTTTATCAGTAAACTCTTAATTTGCTGCTTATTTAAAGTCAGTAAGGTAGTGGTTAAGTTCAGGTAAGGGGTGGATTAAAGGATCTGGAATGTGTTCATGTAAAATAAAGCATGAATATGTGCTTTGTAAGGACTAATAAACAGCTAATGTGCATGTTACAAAGCAAGCAGCTGACAGTGAATGGTGAATCCAGGAGGGGTCTGGTCTGTACCTTGCAGAGGCTCAAACGTGTCCATGAAGTCCAGGTTGGGCTGCAGCGGGATGAGGCCTGGCTGGATCATATCTGCATTCCCTGCATGGGCTGAGAGGACACAGCGCTCAGACTCAGCTCCTGTTTCTCGGGAATAAACACCTGAACACGGGTCAGTTCTCACCGATCTCCCTCGGGTTGGGCCACGCTACAGGCTGATGAGAGGCCAGCGTGGAGAAGAGCGTGTCGGAGAACTCGGACATGAGCACGTCCATGTCGAAGAGCAGGTCCATCTCCATCGGGACAGGTGAATCGTGACTCCTGCGGGACCTGCGGCGCCCCCCCGCGCTCACGTCCTCATCCTGGTACAAGAGGACACGGCAGGTGTCGGGACACACTTCCCCAAACAGTGAAAACTGTTCCTCCGCACCCTTTGGGAGGTCAAAGTGCAACAAGCAGTCCGGGTCAACAGACACACTCCAGTCATGCAGAGACCGCTTTATCTTTCTTAAAGGGATAGTTCCACCACAAATCAAGATGTGCCATTAGTTTCTCACCCTCAGGCCAGCCAAGATGCAGATTCATTTTTATTCAGTAGGACAGTAAGACGACTTTAAACTAAAACTCTGCTCCTTGACTGATTCACAAATTGCAAATCAGTTGCTACCAGTGTCTGAGAATAAAAAAGGCTGATCAAGGAACACAGAATGAGGAAATATAGATTGGGGTCTTATGAAGCGAAACGATCAGCCTGTGCAAGAAACCGAACATTATTACATTAAACCCCTGAGGTTTGGAGTGAATATTTAGAGAATTTAAAGACAGATTTGCAGTCCTCTGATGTTGTTAGGAGTCACATGGACATGTATGCAAACATGCACGCATGTATTTAAAGATTATACAGGGCTGCACGACTTCTTGTCGATATTTTGTCTCACACTGCAATATTTAACATTTTTATTCCATATGAAAACATCTCATATTTCTACTGTGGAGACATACAGACTGTCGTTATTATGTAAAAAAGCTCTTTTCCAAGAACCAACAAACACTAGAAGTTACATCGCAATGCTTTTTTTGCTAAATATAGTCCGATGCTATAATCTGCCATACACAAAAATGATGGAAATGATGCAAACGTAAATATAAAAGAGAGCATAGTATATGCTGGGATATCTATTTCCCTGCGAGTGTTTGCATTGACCTAGAGTCTTGGATCTACAGCACTTCAAGACTGCCCAAGACAGTCAACTAGGAGTCAATTCACTTTTTCCAAAGTCATTTCAATGTCCCTCAACATCAGCCTACCTGAGATCAATCCCAAAACACACTGAAGGATGCAGCCTTTAAACAAGGCACCTGCTCAACAACCATTAGAACTACACTCACATAGTACCTCGAGAGAAGACCTGGAGAGTTTGGTTTCTGAACGAATCATTTGAGTCAATGAATCAATAATCTGTTCAGAATGAATGGGCCGTTTTGAATGAATCGCAATGATTTGCTCATCATGACAGAGACTGCTGGTAGATGTAGTGTCATGTCTATTGATCCATGACAGCCTTAAACCAATCCAGGTACCAGCACAAGCCACACTCAGCAGTTAATAGTTTATTTTCTGATTTTTGTTTTGTTAATATTGCACACCCTTAATTGCAGTATGCTACTACAATCATACACAATCCCTTATTATACACCACAACTGCATGCATGTACACACTTCACTAGATGCTAAATTCAAAGCATTATCAACAGTGAAACACGTAAAATATAGCTTTTTTTTTAATTACCCTGAGAAGGCTTGACAGGTCTTCATCCTTGTGCTTCTGCAACTATAAATATGAATGTGTACATTATAATCAATATGCAACTGTAATAACATATTTATAAGAAGCTGTTTAATGTGGGGGCAAATAAACATACTCTTTTCTTGAAATAGGTTCTCCATTTATGATATTCTCGGATCACGATTTCAATTCTCCTTTTCCAGTACTTTCCTTCTGTGGCGATGGCCTAGTTAACAGAACAACAAGCATCAAGAGACGTGATCTGAGCTGAGAAATGAACGCTGCAAATTCTGCAAGGGAAAGAAAAGAAAAGCATGCATGCTTCGAGACGTTCAGATCTGAAGAAACAGTCAGACTGCACACCTCTGTCGGCCGATGCACTCCGGACTCCATATTTCCATCCAGAGGAGTGACGAAATGGCACACAGGGTTCTGTCTCTTCTCTACATCTGCAGGAAACAAGGCGATGCAGACAGACGTCACCAATCGCATCCGTTTAACCCTTTCTGAGGAACCGGTGTGTTTAGAGGATGGACTTACACTGCATGTACCAGGCTCTCCAAATAGCATTGTTCAGGCGAATCTTGTCCCTCCACAGCAGCTTCAGGCCTTTGAAGTTCTTCCATTTCGGAGACACCAACCTTCCACTAAAGAAACAACAGTACACCAAACGTTTTTAAATGGTCTAACAGTCTTCTGTATAAATCTACAGGATCAGAAAACTTTTCTTATGTCAAGATCATGAGAATATTAAATTGTGAAGAAAGAAAGAGAAAATAACATGCACAAACAATTTTACCCGTATCCATTTTACCCTGTCAACCTGAATTTTTACAGTAATATGTATTCTTTTTTTATTATTTTACTATTGCACAACATTGTAATATGCATAATGGACATAAATACAATTTCATGCATAACTGTGTTTTGATTATGCAAATAATGAAGAGTTTTAAAGCACACAATAATGCAGAATCCATCTCAATTTTCAGGATAATGTGTTTGTCAAATGCTCTGTTGCTACAGTCAAACAAGGAAAAATGACATCGCAGTGCATGCAACTAGCTTCACAACTTGATTCAGACAACACTAGACCAGAGCAAGATCTGATTAAAGCAGTGAGCGACTAGAGTCAGCAACAACACGGTCACATTTAGGCCTGAATTGTGAAATTCTAACATGAAGATAGAAATCTAAACACAAAGAGATGGCCACAGAGTTCTGGTCTCTTTATTACAGTTCCTCAGTTTAAGTGTGAAACAGATGACGCTGAATGCATCATTTAAGAACAAACAGGAGTCTGCTGTTGGATTAAACGCTTGGGAATAAAACCACCACCACATCCACAAATAATACTAAATCTAAAAACAGACACGTTTATATTGTGGGCAAGTTCTGAGCTTGAACACTTTAATCTGTAACTTCACACGACTGCGGTCAGAGTGGACCTGCAAAATAATAATAATAATAAAAGATGATTTGGTCTTGAGGACTATATGTAAACATCTGTCATGTGAAATACTTAAGAACTAAACACATGATTCATCTTCTCTTCCCGTTTGACAACAACATCAGTCGAGTGTTTGAAATAACTTCCTTCTGTGATCTGATGTGGCTTCTCGTCACAGAACGAGGAAGAAGATAATATTGAAATATTTAGAAATATTCTTAATCATTCTGACAACACCGAGACCTCTTGAAGAGCACAGATACACTAGACGATGAGCGTTTACCGTCTTCATGTCTCATCATTCACAAACATTTCCATCTTATTTTCCTTCAGTCACATGATAGCCTTTTGTTCTTGTTTTCACTTCATTTTGATGGATTTATCTGTCATCTTCTATTTATTCCTTAAAGGGTTAGTTCATCGAAAAGTCATAATTATGTCATTAATAACTCATCCTCATGTTGTTACCCTTCAGAAATCCTGAATGTAAACTTGTATTATAATTGTCTTTACCCATGTTACTACAAAACTTCAAGTTTAACAGCAGATGTTAAATCCACTTTTGTTTTATACATAAATTGTATAACTGCATATAATGCGAAGTAATTAAGAGTAATTCCTCACTATACCTTTCAGTGGAAAAGTAGCTAAGTACAGTAAATAATTACCCAGTGATGCATCACTCCCTGTGAACTATATGTTTTGCAGGTATAGTGCACTGAGACTGAACGCGTCATGTCATGTACTTCCAAGTGTGTGTGTGTGTGTGTGGAGATGGTTGCCAAAATTGGAAGAGGAAATGTTTAGCACTTCCTGACTAACCGTTAAGGTCAATACAGATGTGCACGTGACTTACAATAACAGACCGAATTCATCTCGCGTATTACAGAAACAAAGGCTTCCATCGCACTCCGCGCTGGCTGATGACGCAATGATCTTGTTTACTAGACCCAAACAGCTCGTAAATCGTGTGTTTACTACGCAACGCACCTGTAGGCGAGCGTCATGCACTCGAAGAGCTTGGTCAGCGACGCGTCGATGGAGAAATGCGCCGTGCTGGTCTTCCCGAAGCGGTAGGTCTGGCAGGTCTGTTTGTTGACGGTGTCGAAGTCGTAGCCCTTCTTCGGAGGGTGCTCGGTGTGCGGGGAGGACACCATGAAGTGTCCGCTGTGGATGATCTGCTGCTCCGCTCTCCTGAAGGAAACAGTGGGCTCCTCTGCGTCAGAGTCGTCGTCCTGCTCCTGCTTCAC
Source organism: Carassius auratus (assembly GCF_003368295.1). Taxonomy (NCBI): domain Eukaryota; kingdom Metazoa; phylum Chordata; class Actinopteri; order Cypriniformes; family Cyprinidae; genus Carassius; species Carassius auratus. The sequence continues at coordinate 30,902,796 of NC_039247.1, forward strand.
CATCAGCCTCGACTCTCGGGTCGCCATGGTTGAAGGTTTCGCCGCTGCTTCACTTTAAGACTCGTCCTGCGTCCATTACCGCTGGATCTCGTGTTAGCTTCATTAAACACCCGACTCTCCAGCACGCCCCACGCGTTAGCTGCCTGTACGAGCGCAGGACGGGCGTTGCTGCGACGCGATGACGGAGGCGCGCGCAATTGGTTGAGCAGGGTTGCCAGGTCTTCCTAACAAAACCCGCCCATATGCAGACCTACAGTAGATCGCGTTCCTTTTTTTATTTTATTTTTAGCAGGTATCCCCGGGTGAAATGCTTATTCCAGAACCTTAATATCTCGTTATTGCTGTCGCCTCAAAACCGCTGAGACAGTGTTAAAGTAACCCGATTACGCGGGAAAACCGCGGACCTGGCAACACTGAGGGAGCGAAACACCAATAACATATCAGTGACCAGCCAAAGTTATTTATTTTAATAACTTACATTCTGGACATTTTTTTTAAGAAACCATGAGCAAATTAGTTATTTGTTTCCATTATTCACAAAAAAACTAAAACAAACAAACAAAAAAATCAAATATTGGTATATTGGTCAAATATATTTTATTGAAAGACACAGATTTTGAAGATGGATTTGCAATCTAACATTTTTCGTCTCTTTTGCCTGTACTAAGAATACAACCAAAATTAGAAAAAAGAGATTGATTTTAAAATCTAGAGAGATCGCGTACCAGACCTGTTTACATTAATTTGTAAAGTATGATATAAAAAATATTAAGACATATTAAAACATTTCTACTTTTTGTCCAGAAAGCTTATATTGATCATTTTTTGTTTGCCTTATTCTCGGGATATGTTTAAGGAACTATGACCAAATAAGCATTTTGTTTACATTATTTCACCTAAATAAATAAATTAAAAGAGACCTTTTTAGTCCTTTTTCTTTTTTTGTTAAATACGTTTTATAGAAAGAAAAAATATTTTGAAGATAGATTTTCAATGTAAAATGTTTGTCTCTTTTACCTCTACAAAGAATACAATCAAAATCTGAAAAGGAAGATTACAAAACATCCCTTACCAGATATGTTTACATTAAATAGTATGATGAAAAAACATTAAAACAGGACACTAACAAATGAAGCAATAATCCATAAGGTATCCATCAAGATTACAGAGAAAAGGGAGCCAGATTGTGTCAAACCGTTTAAATCTCCCCTTTAAACATAATTTATTCCAAATGTAAAGTATAAATAATCTCTTCAAGCCATATTTTGACTGCTGCAGCCTCCTTTTTCTTTTCTTCAAGAACCAAATTAATTTCTTTCCTATTAAAAGCCTACTTTGAGCTGGCTCACTGAATGTCTCTGAAAAACATGACATCTAATGATTACTGCCACTAGAGAGCGCTATAGGATCCTCTGGAGACAACAGAATTAGGCCAACTTGAAACTTCAGTGTGCTTCTATGCATTCAAATATATATTTACACATGAAAAAAATCAGTATATATATGATTTCTTATGTTTTTCTCTATATGTTTTATTCTTACATTTATAAATATGTTATATATATTTAAACATATATTTAGGATATTAAATTATCGCAGGGAAGGATGGAGGTTTAAAATACCTGAAATTAGACTATTAAAGCAAAGCACACATACAATTCTGTAGAAAAATAGTTTATTAGACACAAACACAAAAACATGCACTGTTAGTGTTGTACATTTAATACGACATCGATAACATCCGAAATGAAAACAGGAAAAACTAGATGGGAAATGGACAGATAAATGAACAGTCTACCTGCTCCAGAAACACATTTGTATTCAGAACGGGCATGTGGATATTTTTAGTGCAGGAAATGAACATTAAAAAACAAAGTTTATTTCTGAAACGGGACAAACAGCATTCCATCTACAGCCACGAATGGAAACGATCACAGAGCCTTCCAGTCGATGGGCTTCTTTCCTGATTTCCTCAGCAGCTGATTGGTCTGTGAGAAATGCTTGCATCCGAAGAAGCCTCGGTGAGCAGACAGTGGAGAGGGGTGCACCGTCTGCAGAACGTGATGCCGCTCCTACAGACACAAAACCATGTGTGACTAGTCTGAACTCTGTTCATCTAGACACTAAAACAGATCCGCACCTTGTCGATGGCAGCCCCCTTCTTCTGAGCGTACGCGCCCCAGAGGATGAAGACCAGATCCTGCGTGTGAGTGCTGAGCCAGTGTATCACAGCATCAGTGAACGTCTCCCAGCCCTTGTCCTTGTGAGAGTTGGCCTGGTGAGCGCGCACCGTCAGCACCGCGTTCAGCAACAGAACTCCTGACAAACACAGTACATGCACCAGGAAATCAGCTAGAGCTAGCACACACCTGCCAGGAGAAAACTACAACACACATGACTTCAGAACTAGCTCAAATTAATATTCATATGGATTACTTCATAAGGGCACTTTAAAAATGACTGAGCAGCAAGAAAAGACACTCAGGATTTGCTATGGTATCAAAATTGTAATTTCACTGGTATCTAAAATCTTGGTGTCAGAACAAACTTATTTATTACAATACAAGCTTACATTCAGGATTTCTGCAGGTTTTGTGAAGGGTAATTCAAGACCAAATAAAAAAGCGTTAAGGAATAAACAGAAGATGACAAAGAAATTAATCAAAATGAAGTGAAAACGAGAACAAATGGGCTCTTTTGAAGAGAACACGTTTACTTTTCTGACCTCATTAACATATTCAAGTATGAACTTGTGTTAAATTGATCAGAAAACAAGATATCATGTCTTCACTTTGCATCTCAAATAAGTTAATACTGATTAAAGTATCTTTCGATAGTTGTACTGGAAAACAAAACAAAAAAATGCTGAGGAAGATATTACCTCTCTTCTTATTTTTTTGCATGCAACATTTAATTTCACTCCTTTATAAATGTAAACACAGAAACCATGTATATAGGCCCAAAACAATACTTTTTTTTATTTAATGGCAAGGCAAGTTAAGATCTGAACCACTGGACTTCCTTCCGTCACATAATCTTAGTTTTTGCCTACTGATTTATTATGAAATGGTTGGTTTTTTTGCTGATAAAAACTACTATTTCTAAACCAAAATCTGCATTGCATTTGTAAAATGGATCTGTCTTTTGGCATATCTTGTGTCATCACTGTGTAATTAACTATTGATGTGTACTCCACGCAGAGGAGACAGACGCGCACCTTGCTTGGCCCATCCTGACAGATCTCCATGACCGGGATGCTCGAAGCCTTCGATGTCTGAAGCCAGCTCCTTGAAGATGTTCACCAAGCTGTCAACAGCAAAAGTGCCATAAAATCACTGTATTAAACAAAAACAATCATCTAGTCTCTTTAATAATTTGCAACATCCTTGTGCTCATATGCTCAGTGACATTCAAAGTGAAAAGCACTGTAATAATAATAACCCTGACTCGACTGATGACTGCGAGGCGATACCTCGGTGGAGGAGGCACAGGTCTCTGCACGCTGAAACAAAGCCCATGAGCCTGGCTCGCTCCATGGTAAGGATCCTGGCCAAGTATCACAACCTTCACCTGCCATCACAGGAAAAATTATTATTACATTCTTAGAAAACCATGCGGTAACATTATTTCTCTACAGAGTGTCCCAAATGCAACAACAATCAAACAGTGCATAAGACTGCTGATATTTGGAAGCATGTGCACCTGCAGAGCCAGTTCTTGTTCTAGAAAGCACCTGCTTTACTGAACTACCCTTACATTGTTTCAGACATGGATGACTTTCTTCTGCGGATCTTCTTTCATGTCTCACAGAAGAAAGTCAGTCATGCAGGTTTGGAACAACGTGAGGGCAAGTACATAGTGTAAACTTTCATTTTTGGGTAAACCACCCTTACCTGCCTTGCTCAAGATCATAACATCCCACTTACATCTTTTATGTCACATTCTTGTGTCCAGGTAAAAACCTCATCTGGAGGAGGGTAGATGGTGTGCTTCTGCCTCTCCTCAGCAACAAATGACATTAACTGCGAAAGAGAAACTCTGCTCTGTTAGTCTACATTTTAGAAAGTTTAAAATGTCAGTTGTTTTTCATGTGCTGGCCACTCACTGATCTAAAGTAGGGCTTCCCGAGCTCCGCGCTGAGCGCCGCCTCCCAGCTCTCTCCGAAGCCGCTCGGGAGAGCCTGTTTCCCGGCGAGCCTCTCCAGCGCCGCCGCCTTCTTCCTGGAGATCCGCTGCAGCTGCTCGGGACTCAACTTCCGTTTCTTGCCCTGAGACATTTTAGTGTATGTGGTTGTACTCTGTGTTCGCTTGGCAAAAAGAGCAGACTTTTGAAAAGTACTAAGCCAAGCTATTCTGGGAAACATGCTTATTTATGAAGTCATAGGAGGTTTTCTCAAAACGCATGCTTTTGTAGCATATCCGCAAATCATACACCATATGAGTTTCCATTCGTGACTATAATTAATTATGTTTTTGAGTTAACTAACAACTGAATAGAACAGAAATGAAATGTATGTGGATTAAAATAGTCGCCTCTAGCTTTTGTTTATGCAAGTGACGTAAAACTACTTCCGGAAGCGTGTAAACTTTAGCGGGAACGATAAAATAGCGAAAGCCAATTTTATATCCTAAATGAATGACAACATGATTAACAGATGAATAAAGCACAACTACTTTGACTCATAGTTCATGTTGAATGTGTTTTACTCACATGATCTCCTGCGTCCTCTGGACATCTAACTATCTCGTCCAGATCTCTTTTTTTGGACATGGGCGAAAAAAATGACGTGATACTTTTCTGTCCAATCATTTCCACAAATAAAACGAGTCTTTAAAAGAAGCAGAATTGAAAAGAACAATACGCAAGGTATGGACGCGTGATGGAGTTTGAAGAGCTGTAACTCCCGCCAGATGCCGATGACGTCACTGCGCGAGGGCGTAACAAAGTAACATCTCCAGCTCTTGCTGGCTGACGATTAAGACAACAGCGATTGATACATTTAAAACTTCGCGCACGCGTTACTATTATAATGACACACGTTCTCTGTAAAGTATCGAGAGAAAGAAGCTCTTTCTGTCACACAGAGGAGACTGATCAGGGTTTTGTTAACCTTATGTCTCTTGTGGGAATTAAATAATTTTCTTTATTTCAGCACAAACTGTTGGATTCAGTCATTTATTAATTATGTAAATTTTTTATTATTTAGTTATCATTATTACTTTTACGAAAAAAATCTTTTTTAGGTAGGAATAGAGTGCTGTATTTTTTTTTTTTTTTTGACTTCTCAAATTGTTTACGACGTGCCCAAAAAGAAAATATATATTTGAAATGTTTTAAAACTACTTTAAGTGTTTACCCTTATATAAATGTTGATTTTATGTTATTGTTGTTGTTGTTTTTAATGATTTATTACATGTTATTTTATATTACTCTTATTTTTGTTGTTTTATACTCGTTGGTATAGGCTACAGTTCATTTAAGATTATTTTGATATGAATTAAAAAAAAAACAGGAATCTAAATCTGATTTTTTTTTATTTCATTATGAATGTTGCATTTCATTTATTTTTATTTTTTTGCATGACTACTAGCCTACTATTTCTACTGATAGCCTAATTATGATGAAGTTAAAATGCTTTCCTGAAAATGGGTGGTGACACGAGCCGAGGAAACACGAGAAGACAGATAATGAATGAAGAGAATCAATAAATAAAAAGAAATGACAAACAAGAAAAGAACATTAGAAGGTCACAAGACAATATCATAACAAAAATAAACCATAGGCATGTCAACACAACACAGCGACCCTGTGTGGTCGAATCTAACCGTGTATTAATTTAATACGCCACAAGCTTTTCGCAATCAAACAAAGATGAATCTCTTCCTCAAATGTGATCATTGCAATAAGAATTCGGTGAGGACAAGTACACACTTTAGAATACTAACATCTATTACTGCTACACACTTTTTTTCTCTCACACGAAACATTAGAAATATAATGAACATTCTTGTTCATATGACACTCCCAAATTATCATATATTTAGCAGCAAAAACAGAAGATAATATTTTACTTTTCTGAACAAAACTAACAGCAACAACACTATAGCCAACATTTCACAAACACTTAAAATGAAACAACAAGACAATGTTAAAAACGGACACAGACATTATTTAGCATTATTGCTGTTAGATGTTATAGGAATATGAAAGACTCCAAATAGAAATCATAAAAATCATTAAAACAAACGAAAAGAAAAAAAAAAAAAAAACGAAAAAAACAAACAAACAAACAAACAAACAATGATACTAGTCCTACGGAAAATGAGGACTCAAGCCACTTGGTTTGATATTGTAATTTTATTTTATAACTCATAAAATGTTAACTGTCCGAATAATTTCCTTCGGGAAAAATGAATGAAAAAAAGTAATAATAAAAATATATAAAATAGACGATATAACCTTATAAAAAAAAGAAAGAAAGAAAGAAAGAAAGAGAAGCAATAATCAGAAGCCAGTGCTAAATGTAGATAATGTGAAATGTTAAACAAAAACAACAAGCAGCGCCCCGAGATGAAAATACTCTCAGATTATTCAGTGATAAACGAAACATCGCATGACATTTTATGTGTTTAATAGGTTTGTGAATTGATGTTGTTTTCTCGTCTATAAAGACTTCTGTCGGAGTCTCTGTTCGAGTCCCGACTTCTGGTCCTTTCTGATATTTTCCTTCAGTATCCCAATAATCATCGTGTACTGGTTTTATTAACTAAAAACATTTAGACCTTCTACAAATCGTTTTTATTACAATTCCCGGAAAATGCAGATTTCCTCAGGTGTTTCTGGTGTCCTCGTCAGTGTGTGTGTGTGTGTGTGTGTGTGTGTGTGTGTGTGTGTCTTCCAGCAGTACACTAACAGCCTGTACTTGTCACTGTCAATAGGCGTTTGATATCAAAGCGTCTGGAATAGTCTATGTGTGTATTCCAAGCACATGAGCTGGGCTGGATCATATCAAGGGACAGAGACTGTTGTGAAGTCTTCCTTAAATGTTGCACACATTATATTAAAAAGGTGGTTAAGAAAGAATTTTGACCTGAAAGTGATGGAGCCTCATGCCGACAAAGTTGAAAAACACCCAGATTAGTGAAGTAATCTCAGGTTTAGATTACTGTTCATTCGTCGCACACCGCTCTTAATCCGCACGAGTAATATCATCCTTAGATAATAATATGTCCCTGGATATTAGAAAAATGCATCTAGGGAATATGCATATACTGTAAAAAAAAATATATCATCCTATTTATATATGTATGTATCTATCTATCTATCTATCTATCTATCTATCTATCTATCTATCTATATATATATATATATATATATATATATATATATATATATATATATATATATATATATATATATCGTCCTATTTATATATGTATATATTTTATATATACATATATAAATACGTTTTAATTAAATTATTGACAAATAAATTCGAAACGCAGACAAATCCAACAGGAATTACCTTTTTTCACATTTATTCCCCTTTTATTGAAAGGTTATTGTTCATCTTCAAGAATTTGAGTTGGTCTCTGTTTTATATTTTATTTATAGGTATTATTATTCCATCTTTCATCTTGTTATTGCATTTTTTTATTGTAACTTTATTTCATTCAATTTAATTGATAGAATATGAATTTATTATTTTTTTGTTGTGGAAAGTTGCATCGAATCAACTTGATCGATCAGCTCCAACATTTTCTGTGGCAAAAAATAAATAAAAATAAATACAAAATAAAATAAAAAATCTCCGAGGCCTTTCATGGGAGACAGAAGCAGGCAGGTGAAGTGTGTGGTTATTTGCCTGATAAAAGAGCTGTGAATCTGAATCTGTGCTTTCCTGTCGGCACGGTGGCTACAGGAGATGGCTGTATGAAGCTGCCAGACATGTGTGTGTGTGTGTGTGTGGGGGGGGGGGGGGGATCAAAGTTAAAGGCTTGTCCATTCCTCTCTGATTTAGGCTGTCGCTGTGGACACGACCACAGCTTGAAGGGCGACGGGAGCGAGTGGGTGTGAAAAGGGGCGAGTATAAAGTATGTGGCATCATTTCATCACTGCACTCGAGCTGACGGAGAGCCCCGGGAGAGATCTACTGCGCACATTCAGCACCATGGAATTGTTTTTTGACCAATCGTTCGATCTGGTTAAAAAAATAAGCGTGGAGACAGAAAGAGATTTTATTTTCAACACAAGCATGGTCCAGTTGACAGGTGAGCACGTGTTACCTTCATGGTGGAATGATACAGGCTATTTATGGATAATACAATTTCGCCTATTTATAATGAAAAACCAACAACTCTGGAATTGTTATAAAAGTGTGTGTGTGTGTGTGCGTGCGTTTCCTGACAACACTTATCTGAACAACTGACTTTGTTCTGTAGATGTAACAGCCGAGCACTCGCTGTCTTCTCCTGAACTCGAACGAAGTCTCCATGCTGAGGGGCAACGGAAGAGGAAGAGGACGATCTTCAGCCGCGCGCAGCTGTCAGAACTGGAGCGCGCTTTCACCATCACGCCGTATCCAGACATCACTCTGCGCGAGCGCCTGGCTGCACTCACACTGCTCCCAGAGAGCAAAATACAGGTCAGAAAACTACACAATATTCACTATTAGTATTATTATTATTATTGTGTATTGATATAATACAATTATACTTCTAATAGCCTAATAAGTACTTTTGCTATAATGATTATATTTGTCTTGATTTAACTTTAAAAAAATATATATATTTCCTTGCAGGTGTGGTTCCAAAACAGACGAGCTCGCAGCATGAAAAGCAAGAAGTGGAGTCCAGCAGTCAGGAGGAGTCCAGGCAGGGACGTGAGCTCTCACCTTACACCTGGAGCCTTTCCACCCACCAACCTTGATTTAGATCCGGGACAAATGTACGGTGCTCCAGAACAAAGAGCCAGCAGAGGCCTGCTCAGACCAGCTCTCAGTGCCTGGTCTCAGAACCTTCCTCATCCAGAGCTGTCTGGAGGTGTCCAGTGGGGGGGCCGAGCGTCTGACACACACAGAGCTTCATCTGTCTCCGACAGGTCGGCTCACTGTTCACACCAAAGCCAGTCAAGCGCTCACTGGCAGATCAACTGCTTCTCAGCTCACCCTGAAGACTTCTCTGGACATCAGCTGAAATCTTCCTGTCCTGCCAATCAGGTCATATATTCCTCCATGTCTGTGGACCAAGTGATGCCTCCACATCAGAGCAGTTTGGAGGAAGCTCTGCACAGACAGGCTCTGACACACTACCCTCAGACCTCACTGGGAGACATCTCTGACCTCATCTATACAGCAGCTGTACTCACCAATCCAGAAGACTGCTAGTCATTCCCTTAACACTACTGTCAAACATTCTCCAGTGAACTGACTAGTGTGTCATTACAGTTGTTAATATGTGTTAATGAAACATGACCCCTTACCCCCTTTTATATTTTACTAATTGCAAATGTGAGTTATAGTTTAGGACTGTCCAACAAGATTGTGAAAATGTGTCTAATATTGTTATGCAATCTGCCAACTTAAAAAAAAAAAAAGTTTTTGTCAGTTAGCGTTTGATTTAATATTAAACAGTATGTCTTTCTGTTGTGATGGGGAAGTTTCCTCTGTATTCTGTTAAGATTTTTACATGGTGTGCATTGATATTTATGTAAATTAAACTCTTTTTAATCTATTTATTTACATTCACCTTCAACCAATTAAAGGCATCTTTGTCATGTATTTTTGTCATATGTATTGTAATTTGTGGTTACACTTATGTGTAAAATAATGTCTGCATTTGACAATACTGATTTTCCATAAGAAAGCATCTTGTTTGTTTGCAAAACAACTATTAACTAATACAAGAACATACTAATAGACAAATCAGTTTTGACTAATCGTTTATTCATAACATCGAAATCATTTTTATCTAGTCTTTAATATAAGACGATCAGATGTGATGTCAGATGTGTTGCAGTAGCAGGATAAAGACATGAAATCTGAATTCTACCTCACCAGGACAAAAACAAAACCTGGGAATAAACAATAAATGGAAAAAACAAAACAATAAATCAAAGATTTGTTTCTTTTTAAACCTCAGGGCTCATGTTTTATCAGCTTATGGGTCTTAGATTACATTTGGATTTGAAGATCCAAACAGTATATTACTATCGAAGTAATTATGGAGAAAATATCAGGGACCTCCCAGGTTTCTGGACACTGATCCCCATGTATCATAATCATCTCCACAGCAAAATAATCTTCAAATAAAATAGAAAAAATTCTCATAATCCTAGTGTCAAATCTCCAGCGGTTCTCTGCTGTGTGTGTTCCTGATGCAGATACATCCTTTAATCCAGGAGAAGATATTGAAGGGATATGTGCTTATTTTGTTGGAATCAAAACAGGAACTATAATCATAATCATACACAGGTTGATCAGTACACAATGTTAGGTGATCCTTAATAACTCTTTCATTTTCCGTTTAAGACTCCAGATCATTTTCCATTACAGCACAAGATGGCAGTACAGCCAACCTTTTAATAACAATAACAATAATAATAATTATTATTATTATTACTATTTCTTGTTAAACTGAATAGTATGTATAGTAATATACAGAATAATAATAATGTTGTGGTTTTAATTTCTTTCATTTCATTTTTCCAAAATATGATATTTTTATATAAACCATCTGATCTCACAACATTATTAATGACGATGTTACTTGTCGGTACATGTTTCTTATTTAAATATCAACTGGATTAGAGCAGGATTCACAGCACAGAAAGGCCATCCAAACTGAACATTCATCAAAGCTCTTCTGTCATGCTCCATGTCTAATGCTTCAGTGCTTCATAAGAACCTGTTTATCATTATGGCTGAAGTTACACCTGTTCCAGTCTGAGCCACATGATCAAACAAACATATGTAGAAACAGTTTATGAAAAGGGCCAGTTTTAAATTCTATATTTGACCTTTATGGAAATCTTCTATATAACACAAAGGTACACAAACACACACACACACACACACACATTGGTGTTGGTGGGACTCTCTAGTCTCAATGGTTTTTATAGAGTAAAAATATATATATATATATATATTTCCTATCACCCTACATCTAAACTTACGCCTCACAGAAAACTTTCAGCAATTTTAGATTTTCCAAAAAAAAAAAAAAAAAAAAAACTTTTGAATCAGTGTTCATAAACCACCTTCATATTTGAATACCTGTCATTATACAAAGTTGTGTGCTCATAAACCTCCCAAACCAATGCGCGCGGGCACACACACACACACACACACATACACACACACAAAACACCCCCATTAAATGTGTAAAAGATTACAGAATATACTTTTCAAGGTTATCACTGTAAGGCTGAACCTATTCTGAATTCAAATAACATTTTGGCGAACAACTGCATAGAAACTCGTAAAATGAAAATAAATGTAATGAGTGCTTGTTATTCAGAGACCCGCCCAGGTTGAGCAGCATTAGCACTTCTCTTCTCACCTCACTATTGACTACGACCAAGAAACCTGTGGGCCATCTAGTGGCACATTTATGCAATGGCATCACTCTTGGTTTAATGAATTCAGCAACCCTCTCTATTACGCTAGAGAAGCTTCAGCTGGATGTGTTCATGTCTCAGGTGTGTCATGCTTAAACATGCTGATGACCAGAAGGTGAACTGCACTCTCCTGCCATGAAGTAACTGCAGTGAGGCAATGTCTCTCATGGTGTAGTGTAGATACAGAGGGAGAATCACACTGGTCATGTCCTTCTCTGTAAACAGTGCGTCAGTCTCAGATGAAGTGAACGAGGCCCTTCGTAACTAACTGGAGCTGTCAGGTGTCCAAACAGCAGTCTTGAAAGAGCCCACAATGTGTACAAGACAAGTGTTGGGGTGACACAGTTTAGCCTAGGCTACTCTTATCCAAAAACAGACATGAGTGTGCCCATATTAGACCACCAGTCGATTTCACTCATTATTTATTTCCCTTAATAACAGGCTGACTGATGCTAAACTAATATCTAAGTGTGCAACAATTGCGAAGTAACTGTAAATACTAGTGCTGTCAAAATTAGCGCGTTAACGCATTCGATTAATTTGAAATATTTAACGCGTTAAAAAAAAATAACGCAATTAACGCGGTTGCAGTTTTTTTTATTTCCAGTTGTGGCCTATGTGTGTTCAACGTGCAAAGAAATATGGATAAGACCAAGGAAGGACTTTTAGACGGAAAGTTTCAGTATAAAACTCTGCCGGATTACTCTTCAGTCTGCCACAAGAAACATTACTCTTCATTTAGTCTGCCACAAGAAACAGCAACATTAAAATCATGAACTCAAATGTCATTGTTTAAAAAAAATAAAAAAAACAATGACTGTAACAGTGCGTAAATCAGACCTTTCTGTAACGCTAACGTTAATAAGCTTAAATTAAAATAACGAAATAATTGTGTAGCGGAGTATTTTTTGTACACAGTGCCGCGAACTGTCAATCACTCCTGTGCGCGTGCATCACTGTCCTTGCAGCTGCAGCAACTTGCGCTCTCTCTCTTCATCAAGCTTTAAAACAAAAAGGGGACAAAAAAGATCATTTTGTCTTTGTGCATAGGCTATAGATTAATTAGATAAATGAATATCTAAATTTGTGCCTTGCCGAAATTAGAAAAAAGATGCTGCAGCCAACGAACAGCCAGCGGGGGCTGCAGGACGACTCAACCTCCGCAGACAGTTTTTAATGTTTATCAGACAATAAATACTCAAGATTTTGCTTTAGTATAACTCACAACGAGTTTCACACACCTTCTCCGGCCACGTTGAGTTGTTGACACTTAACAGTGGGAAAAGCGACACATGCACTATTCACTTGTGTAACTTAAGGGTGAATGGGTAATGTAGTTTTCTGCTCTCGGTGGGATGAATTAGGAAGCTTGCATTGTGAAGGGCGCTCTGAAAATCGGCAGTGCAGGTAAAAGATTAAAACCTCTATTAAAACAGATGTCCAAATGAGCGTACCGGTACGCTACAAGCACGTTCTGGGCGCACGGAGAGGTGGCGGTACGCTCAAGAGCTATATTTGGAAGTGGCGGTACTGAGTACCTGTGCGTACTGGCCCACTTAAAGCACTGGCAATGACTATACTTTGGAATTTTTTTGCAGTCCACTTAGAATTCAACATGGAAATCATTTTTGTTTTTTATTGGCATTGATTGTTTTGAAATTCAAATGGTACTTACATGCCTGTGTTTTTATTTCTGTAATAAATATGGCTTTCAAGCCAACAGTTAATTTGGAAGATATTGATGGTTTATTGCAGGTATGTTGCTTACATGAGAAAATCTGTGTTACAAGTTAAACAAAAATTCCAATAAACAATCATATTTTGAATTTAAATAGTTTCTTTGTCTTGAGTTTACATTAATTATTTACATTTTACATTTACATATCCAAAAAGTTTCAGTCTTTTAATTGCGATTAATCGCGATTAATCGCGATTAATTTAAAAAATTTGTGCGATTAATTAGTTAATTTTTTTTAATCGATTGACAGCACTAGTAAATACTAGATATTTGAAGCATAGCTTTTCAAAATATAGTAAAGCACAGAAGACGATTTTTAAAGAGTAATCGTGATGTTTGATTATAGTCTCAAGCGTTCAGGAATCACACAAAATAAAATGGAGCACTTTTACTACTACGACAACCATGGTTAATTTTGTGATGTGATATCCACGTTTTTGTTGAAGCTGGAGCATTTCTATCGCAAAAAGCTGGCAAAAAATAGAAATAAAAATTTAAGTGGATATTTGAAATAAATGTTTGGTCAGTATTAAACAAGGATTTGATCGCCCATATACAGCCATTATCAGGCCTTTGGTGCCCTTTGCAGGCATTTTTAATAATGTAAATTGTTTATTTTGTATTAGATTATGTGTTACTAAGTTCAACCACATCATTGTTTTTCTTTAATTAACCAATCACCTCGTTGTTTTATAAAATACATTGTAAGTCGTGGAAACTAGAATATCAAGTCAGATGCGTTGTTGGTGTGGGTGAAATCATTACTGACATGAAAACACGTCAACACTCAAAGTTTCACAGGATTATTAATGTAGCTAACTGAAAGAGATGCACGGGCTTCATTTTGGGTTTTTTTCTGTTTCTTTTCTCTGTGCCGGACTGCACTGATGTATTTTCCCTGATATAGACTAGTTGTCCATTAATTATGATAATCATTTGTATTCAGCAGCAATAGTTAGATGAGAGAGAGCGTGCGTGCGCGTCACGTGTGCATACATAGCTACTGCCGACTGCGCTCATCATTAATGCATAGGCTATATATGTATATATATACATACATTAATCGTCTTTTTCGTTTGTCTTGGTGGACTGTACGGGATGAAAGTGTTATTAATTAACAAAACATTAACATTGTGAATTTCTGTGAAATTAAAAATAAATAAATAAATAATAATAATATTTTAATCCAACCAAAATAATCACTTTTGCATGCCTTATAAATCAAGAAGAAACATTTCAAAATATAATATATTTCTAAAATAATTAGCTGCCTGGTACTGAAAAGGTTTTATTTATTTATTTATTTATGTATGTATTAAATCTATGTCTAGAGCCGCTTAGTCTGTCTGTTGTTCCCCTGAAGACATGACATTTGCGTATAAATAGCACCACCTAATTTCCCAAAAATGATCTTATAGGAAATGACAGGAAATTTGACAGTTTTAGTATATTAAATATGATTGGTACCTTATTCCTCTTCAGCTATAGAGACACGTTGAAATGTTCATTCAGTGCTCAGTTCTCTATCCTCTCAGAAAATGGCTCCACGTTACGAAAACCTATAATTATTGAAGTATTTTCTAGTCTTAAAAACAGGTTTCAGTTAAATAATTAATTTAATAGACCGAGCTTCAGAGAGCTCTACAAACTCTAATAAACACCTTCTGCCTAAACATTACAGCCTCTCTGGACAGATCACATAAAACGATGAGCAGCTAATAATAAATGAGCAACTACAAGGAGGAAAAAAGGGAGATTGTTTGTAAATAACGTCTTTCCAAAACATGCTCTCTTAGAAAGCTAGTGTGTTTTAATGAACGCCAAGTAAATGCAGGAGTTAATATTGAGAATCTGGTGAATGTGCGCGCGCTTGTAAAACACGTCAAGGTCGTTTGGGCTGGGGTTATATAGGCTATAGGGATAGAGCCTCATAGTTACTTTGTATCAAACAAATGCAATTTTATACGAATCTTTATGTGTGCGAAATTGCACACAAAACCTAAAAAAAAAAAAAAAAAAAAAAAAAAAAAAAAAAGATTAGGCTATCTATAACGAAACAACACCATTTTTTTATTCATGTGAATTAGTCCACAGCTGTAGCAGTGTTGTGGTCAGTGATCTGTAAACAGTGGAAGTCTATCCGTCGCAGAGCGCGCGTGGATTCCGCAACAGGTCACAGAACCGACACAGCTGACTCCGGGGCGTGCTGGCAGATGGTGTGTGTGTGTGTGTGTGTGTGTGTGTGTGTGTGCTCGGTGGGTGGATGGGGGCTCACAGTCATTGTTTAGTTATTTGAGCCCCACGCACAGACAATAACCCCATGCAGTAGCAAGAAAAGATGGAAAAGCTTCTTCTTACACAGAGGAAATGGTCTAAAAAAAGTTGAGCAAAATCTCATTGTCTCGTCCGTCTGCTGCTCTCCACCCGCAGATGCCAGTCGTTCAAACACATTTACTATTCCTTCCTCTTTGTTACAGATGCGTTACGTTTGGCGGTTTATAAGACTACATTTTTCATTCTAAATCATTTAGAAAAATAGTCCTAGCAACAAACAATTAATGAGCATGACTATAAAGAGTAAGTCAATCCGTGCAGCAAATACATTTTATTCTCTTGTGTCTAATTTCGTTTCCAAAGATGTGTCCTGTTTGAATAATTTGGCAACTGATGTGCTTTAAAAGGCTAGTCCAACGGACAGACATGAACTGAAAATGACAATCTAAATAAAAAAAATAAATAAAACTTGATGTCCTTTGAGTATATTCTAGCGAACAGTCATTGGATATATTTCTCCGGGTTCGCTCCTCCTCTTTTCATCCCGTGGGTCCTGCAGCAGCATCAGATGTCCATCCTGGGCTGTTACAGCACATCAGCTCCTCAGAGCATCTCGTGGATGGTGTAACTCCTAGCTCGAGTGTCTTTATATCTGCAGACGCTGTTGGTGAAGTGAACGGTGCTCGGCGGAGCGCGCACTGCAGGTGACGCGCGCGCGCGGACAGTTTGAATGGGTCTCGAAGAAGGACCAGTATACGCCAAGACTGCAAGTTTCCGAGGAACTTAGAAGAAGAAGCACGGAGCAGACAGCCTCACGGACTATTTCGGAGACTCTCGGTGTTCTACACACTGGGGAAATCGCCTCATCTTCTGAGAGAGACGCAGAATTTCCAGAACATCTTGATTGTGGATTTGCACTGGAGGTTGCCTTGTCGTTGCAAACTTGTCGGAAATGTTCGGGAGTCAAGATCACCCGACTAGAGACATCACTGGGTTGAAAGTGGGGAGTTTTGAAGCAGAAATGGATCCTGTTCGTTCCTGGGCGCGGAATATCGGCGTGATTGACGCAAACACAGCGGCACAGAGGTACGTTCTGCTCGGATGCACGCGCAGCGCTTTAAATCAAAGTGAAAACACTACCTAAAGAAGAAAAAAAGACATCTTCATCAACTGTCCATGTCTTCTGATTATAGCCGATACAGCACGCGC
Source organism: Carassius auratus (assembly GCF_003368295.1). NCBI lineage: Eukaryota > Metazoa > Chordata > Actinopteri > Cypriniformes > Cyprinidae > Carassius > Carassius auratus. Next base: position 30,919,633 of record NC_039247.1, read on the forward strand.
ACAGATCGTGTTAAACTATTTATTTACCATCAAAAACAACAGAGCATAAATGCAAGATTAAACTAAGTATCAGATTAAATGATTATAAGAGTTGTCGAAATATTTATCTTCAATAACACGTGCGTTATTATTGTTTATGTGTATATTATTAACATTAAGCGAGTAGTATTCTGTAGAGTATCTTTTGTTTTCCATAACCTCGTAGAAGTATCTCCCAGAGCTGGAGGTGACAGACACAACACTATAATAATGATGATCATATTAAAGAGACTGAAAGCGCTCGAGCACCGAGTGCATCCCCTGCTCATAGCGTCATATTCTTTAAGAATCTGTTCATTCATTATCGGCCGATTTATAAGTGAATAATCAGATGATTAAAAGTGGACTGCAGTGGTGAGAACACTTCCGATTAGATTTAGATGAACGAAAACACACAAATCTAAAAGTTTCTTCTGTCTCTGATTTCATAATTCTATAAATCGATAATCGATATGAACAGAGCTGCCTTTCTACAAAATATCTAAGAGAGCACTCACTCGGCCATAGACAGCTGTTTGTTGTTAGACATATATCTATATTAATTATTATTTATTAATTAGCTGTTAGTCTGATATCTTATCTACAGTGTATTTAGTAATTGCAGGTTTTTTTTTTAATTAATGCCCGTTTTCATTATTTAATCAAATGATCTATTATTAGAACAATTACAACTAATTTTTTTAATTTGGTGGGAGTAAGTAATACAATCTGAACTTTTTCCTAATATTTTTTAGCGTCACTACAGTATGCTCAAAATAAACTTTTTAGGCTTAAAATAGTTGCTGTTTTCAGCAAGACTGGGCTATGAGGCTTCAGACACAAGCATTGTTATTGGTGGATTCAGTGGAGATTCAGATGTTGAAGTATTTGTCATTATCATCCTGTCAGAGACGTGCATTAAGAACTATGTTGTATTTAGTCGATGCCTCTGTATCAGTATATTGAACTGAACTGTGCACACAGTCTGAAAACAGTGTGAAAAAAGGATAAATCAGCCATCTGTGTTTCTCCTCCCAAACCTTACACATGTAGTGGAGTGGCTTTATCCCGTGCTCACTTTGAGAAGCAGCCTCCCTCCAATCTCCGAAAGTCCAACTTCTTCCACTTTGTTCTGGGACTGTATGACCGTACCGGGCAGCCCGTGGAGGTGGAGAGGACAGCGTTTGTTGACTTCGTGGAGCAGGACAAGGTATATTCTACAGCATGCTTCACACGACTCAACGTAACTGGATTTCTGATGATGTTTCCTAGAGTTTAACATCAGGCAGGTTCTCAGACTCTTAAAACTAGTGCTATTTTCACAAGGCTTAGGTTTACAGTATCACATGGCGTACTGTAATGTAAATGGTATTTGCATTTAACATTACGATACAACAGTAAGCTGCTATCTGTCTCCCTCCTTCTGACCCATCCCTGATCAATCTGAACAAGACTGCAGAGATGCAAACGAAATCTTTACCAGTAATACCATTCGCTTCTGAGTGGTGAATGCACCAATGGCATATATTGCAGTACCTTTGTATAGTTGACATTACTGTACACTTGTTTAAATGTTAATTTTGCGAAATCAGCAGACGGGGGAGAAGACCAATAATGGAACTCACTACAAACTCCAGCTCCTCTACAGTAATGGTATGCTCCTCATTTATCATCACTATATAGAAATATTTATGTCATTTAGATATTGTTCTGTTTGTTGGATCAACTTTTATTATAGCACATCAAATTAAAATTAAAATTAGGTGATTATATTATGCATTAAATGAACATTTCAAATTCTTATTTTTGATTTGTCAAGGACAGAGCTGATTCTGTTTGACCCGATGGAAGTGTGGTTCCTAATTAAAGTCTCTTCTGTATCAGCGATCTGCTAACTTTGTTTTTGATCACAGGTGTTCGCACAGAACAAGACCTTTATGCTCGTCTCATTGATTCTGTCACTAAACAGGTAAAGCAGCACCACCTTCTTCTGAGCTAAACGTCGTGTAGTCACAACTTTAATGAGTCGCTGACCTCTTTTTATTCTGTTCTGCATGGTTCAGCCCATATCATATGAAGGACAGAACAAGAATCCAGAAATGTGCCGTGTTCTGCTAACTCATGAAGTCATGTGCAGGTGAGAGAAAACACCATCAAATCTAGTTATCTTCAATGTGCAACTCAGGAGAGCATGCAGCAGATTCAGTTCACCGTGTAATGCCACTTTTAGATCACAGCTCCACCTACACTCTGAAAAATAAAGGGTTAGTCTTAGATAACAAGTCAAAAATAGAAGTAGGAGCTGCTGTGTATAAGACATGCTGTATGTCCAGCTGCTTTCTAACCCAAGCCATATTTCTAGAGTCAGTTTCACTCTAATGGCATAAATACCACACGTCTTCTGTACAGAATAAGCACATGTCTATAAGGAGTGGATGGTAGCTGCGCTAGAAAAGAGACGGAGAAGACGGAGGGTGTGCGGTGACCTCAGGCTGGAGGACAGCGTTAGGGAGGGCAGGGGGGGTCAGATCTGGCTCTGCCCCTATTGTGTAGCCAGCAGATGCCCGAGTGGGCGCTCACAGCTGGTTAATAACAGAGCTGATGGGGACGGGGTGCAGAGGGCAGGAGACACAGCTGGGGAGTGACTCTGTCTGACGGGGGGGAACGGAGAAAGCATATAGGCAGATGGCCAGGGGTGGGGGGCACTTTTGTTATGCTGGTGGCGTGGTGCATGAGATGGGGGATTGTGTGTGTGTGTGTGTGGGGGGGGGGGTGACGTGCCCTGAACAGACAGGAGGTCCACCCACGGTGTGTGTGTGTGTGTGTGTGTGTGCTGGAGAAGCTTGATCATTCACAATCAGTGTGACAGATTGCTGGCCTGCCTTTTCTGAGTCTTAATTGTAGTGGTGTTATGGAGCAAGTTTTAATCATTCATTATCTTCTCTTTCTCACACCAAGTCGCTGCTGTGAGAAAAAAAGCTGCGGCAATCGCAACGAGACGCCATCTGACCCCGTCATCATCGACAGGTAAGTCCGGACACAGTCTTGTGTTTTGAACATGTCTGAATGGGTTACATGCACACACTCCACAGTAAGGATTTGTGATTCAACTCTGTTCTGGAGAACTGAACACTTGGTCACTATGTGAAGAGTTTCAGTAACTTGACCTTTAGGATGACCAGATACTTTCTTCTTCATTCTTTACTTTCTTGATGAGAAGGAATCCGTTTCTTACTTATTTTCCCCTTTTTCTATTCACTACATTTACATTCATGCATTTAGCAGACGCATTTATCCAAAGCGACTTACAGTGCATTCAGGCTATAAATGTTTTTACCAGTATGTACAAAAAGAAGAAGAACAACTCTCAAATGCCCTATATGTAAGTGCTCTCATGCAAATACTGAATCACTCTGTCTCCCTCAGCTGGACCAAGTCAAGTCACTTTTATTTATACAGCGCTTTATACAGTACAGATTGTGCCTCAGCAGCCTTACAGTGATAAACAGGAACATAATGTTTCAAGAATGCAAACAAAATTCAGTTCTGTTGTAAAGCAGCTCTATAAAGAGGAGAATAGTAGAGAGTCAATATTTCAGTGAAAGTCAGCTGACTAGCCCACGCTGTCCTTCAGAGATGTGGATAATATGGTGTCAGATATCTTGCTTGATATCCTGTTGAAGCTGACATGGTTTATATAGCGTCTCTGAGGATTTTCTCAAGTCAAGACCGAATAAAATGGTCTCTTGTCTCCTAGATGTTCCCAGAATTCGTTAGCACCACAGCTGTTTTTATAGTTTTCTCTCTCTCTCCTTCTGTCCTGTCTTCAATTCTCCAAACACGGCCAGACTTACCCAGAGTTCCAATAAAATTTGAGTTTTAGATTATTATTATTATTATTTGCGCTGTAGTTTAAATATTGTCTCATTATGATACACTTCTGGCAGATGCTAATTCTATCCAAAATATCCAACAGTATGTGTATACAATAGTCTATCTGTTAGAAGATCTTCTAGAAAATAGCATTTTTCAGGCCTAAGTTCTACCTTATTTCGATTTTTTGGGCTAGTTTTAATACCCTTCACACTCTCTCTCTCGTCTTCCCCCCTAATATTGATATAATTAGTCAGCCCCATCGGGATCCCTCCCCGGAGCATGTGGGAGTTGTGATCCCAAAGCACCTACACCCCCCTCCTTTTTTAATCTGTGTCCGTTTTGTTTGGACCTGCTGCTCTGTCTGTCTCCGTCCCCTTCTCTTTTCTCCTCATCTAATCCAGTTAAGAGCAGAAGGGGAGAGAATAGCTCTCAGCTGATCCTGAAGGAGGCTTTTGTCACATCTTGCTCCCCACATCTTCCCTCGGCTCTTCTCGCAGTCTAGCTTTATCATTACCTGTCCACATGTTATACTGCATACTCATTTCTGCACATTTGAACCTCTTTGTTAATGTTAGTTGGTTTATATAATTGCATGTCATGTGCTTGTGCATGTGTTCGAATAAAACAGATTGAAAGACCTTAGTTAATCCAACGATCCACGACTGATGCTTCGGCGACACATTTTGGTTTTAAATGGTAAAAGAGATTGGGTTAAAGAATGGGTTTACGTTACTTTATACTATTTATAATTAACTGCATAAAAATGATAGTCTATGCAATGTAGCCATCCAGTTAATTACATGTGACTTTGTGTAAAAGTGTGGATTTAATTAATCTCCGGTGTTTTAGTGTTATGCAAAACAGGCCTGAAATGGATTAGGAGAAGTCTGTCAAAGTAGAAGCGCTAAATATGAATGGGTTCATAGGTGAAGAAAGACAGTGTTTGTTCCTAAAGGCTCTGGTCTTTCCAAGCTTCTCTTGAGTGTTCGATGTACAGCTGTGTGGCTAACAGCTTGAGGCTCAGCAGCTCAGAACCACACAGGTTCAATACGTGCGACCCGTGGGGGTGAAGAAAGACCTGTGGAAAAGAGACAGGGTTGAAAGGGGATCAAGCACAGGGTGGGTTTGGTGCAAGCAAACTTAAATCATCAATATGATATAATAAAAAATAAAAAACACACACTTGGGCTGTTGTTTTAAAGACTGATCATATTATTTTACATCTGTAGTTGTATCTGCAATTAGTTTTCTGATTGGGGGAGTCTGAGTAATAGGAATAGTGCCATCTGTCTCCTCTCACTTTGCTAATCAAACCCAGGGGAGAGCAATACTACTGGATCAATAGAAAGACAATCAACTGAAGCTGGAGAGAACCCAAGAGTAACAAACACAGGCCAAGCAGAAAAATAAATAAACTCTTTACACATATGGCCAGTAGCAAAAGTTGGCGTATTAAATTCATGCATTTAGCAGATGCTTTTATCCAAAGCGACTTACAGTACATGCAGGCTATCGATTTTCACTCCTCATGTGATCCGTATCAATCAGAGGATGCACAGAAGTGTTGATGGAAGCAGTTCTGATCTCTGCCAAACTCATTTACACTTCTGTTGTTTCTACATGAGTGAAATCACTAGCAGAACTTCCTGGACCAATGTAGATCAGATAACTGAGATAGACAACCAACAGAAAATTAAAAGGAAAAAAAAAGTCTATATTTTTTAAAACAGTAAGCAGCTCCTTACAAAAGTATTCACACCCCTGATGCTAATTTCCATAGCCAGAGTTTCAAAACCCTTCGTTTTCACATTTTGTGTTGCAACCTGAAGCGAACAAATAGAAGCTTTAAATAACTCCATATTCCACATTATGGCAAAATACATAAATAAAAAAACAAGAAATTACAAGTATTTGATATGACACTTGACATTAGTCCAATTTTTCTGGATCAACTTTTGAGATTTAATATTTCTAACCTTTGATTGGAGTCCATCTGCTTTACATTCAGTTGACGGCATGAATTGGAAAGGTGATTTCTGAGGAACAGGGATGCCTGTGCTGCTAAAATATAATGTGCGTGGCTAATCCACAGCAAATGTGTACATGCAGACAGGAGTGTGAGGAGAGACTGACAGATCTCACAGCAGGCCTGCTGGGACGCTGTCAATGGCCCTATAAACCCTGACCGGAGTCCTGACAGAGTCATCACACACACACACACACACACACACACACGAGTCTGCATTGTCTGATCTCTCACAACTGCACGCTTCTGAAGTCAACTAATTCAGGGCATCTGTCCCGATGAATATATCCTAAAACTGTGTCATATGCACAGACAAGAGTGTATTTCTGCAGAGAAAGTGGGATCTCCTCCAGATTGAGAGGACACACACACACACACACACAAGGGGCCAGGCTAGCACCAGGGGGCATCATTAACTCATTAGTGAAATTTAAGACAGTCAAGCACCAATGCCTTTACACACACACACACACACACACACACACATGACAGTAAATGTGGTGGAGGGGACATTTATAGTTAAAATATCTCAAGATAAGTGGATGGCAAGGCAGTTAAGCATATTCTGAAGTATCTGTGGGAAAAAAATACAGTGCCTTTCAAAAGTATTAACCCCCCCCCCCCATCACACAAGCTGTTCTGTTTGAGACGTTCAGGAAAGTGAGTGCTGGCATCCTCCATTCAACCCCCCCAACACAAACACACACACACACACACACACAGACACACACACACATAGACTTAAACACTAAAACACATAAACACACTGTCAGTTTGGAAACAGATGTTGTTTGTCAGATCCTATCATTACTGGCTAATTAAGCAGACATCTCTTCCTCTTTTCTCCTGTCTGTCACTCTTGTGTTCATGCAGATTGCTCTGCCTTTGTTTCCCCACAAAGATGAAGGATTGTGCAGAAATGACATGCTTTCCTTTTCTGCAATGGTTAAATAAATCTGTATATATATATATATATATATATATGAAAAAATGTCCAAGACCATACTTGATTAAAAAAACAACAACAACAACATATATATATACATAAATAAACTAATGCAGTTATAGCTATGAAAGGACCATGTGTTTATGTCAGTGTATGTATGTATACCATCAATTAATTTAACACCTTTTACTACAGTGTTTACAAACTGTTTAACAGAAAATATGCACAAGCATTTACAGAAACAAAATGTGACATAAGTTAATGCAACAGGAAGGAGAATATTCTTAACTGAAGGAAAACTGCTAGTTCTCTAGTGATCTTTGAGACTGTTTTTGAAGTCCTGAGTGAGTCAACTGCTCATAGGACTGAAAAACAAAGAACATGTATGATGTTTAATTAACGCAAAAGAGATTCTGTGCAGTTTCTAAGTAACTAATCAAATAAGCAAATTGGTGACATGCCCATGCTTCAGTTGCAGCACAGAACTGGAAAAGCATGCATCATCAGGATTAGCACATCTTGAGGAGTGCATGCTCGAGTGCATGCTGACAGCAATGAAATAATGTTAATTTTTCAAATGGTATCACTTATATTTTCATATATATTTTCACAGTTTAAATAACATAAAATAGAAGCTCTTACAAGAATAATAATAAAAAGACATGAGTCCAGAAATGAGTCCAGAAATGTTGGTTAGTTGCTTCTATTTTTCTTAGTAGTGGAAGCAAGTGTGAAAGGTCCTGGTGAGGTATGTGGTGGTTTTTAGAGCTGCTATGTGTGCCCTGTTAGTGGGGTCAGAGGTCGGGAACGTGGCCTGTTAACCCCTCGACCAGTCTGGCCTCAAAGTCTGCCAAGGGATTCTGGGAGCCCAGAGTATTTATGACCAGCCCTGGCTAACCTCTGCTCCCCAAAACCCTCCGAGGCTCACCCACAATCCTCACCTACAACACTCATTCAATGCCAGATCTGAACCCTCTCGCCCCATTTTTTGGATTGCATATTTGAGGATGACTCCAGTAGATACAGAAAGTGCATATCAGCAGCTGGTGTTTGTAGGTAGCTCTGGTGAACGAATGGCTCATCCTCAGTTGTTGTTTTGGGCTGATATGAGCTCAATCTCTGTCAGACGAGCGGTGGTTCTCACACACATGTGGCTCACAGGCGTTGATGTACTGCTGCTCAAACCTTTCAGCGTCTCAGTGTTTGGATGCTGCACATCTGGTTTCCTAATTGTCCTCCCCTTCTCTCTCTCTCTCTCTGTGTCATGACACTGTTTTGTTTGTCTAAGACGGAGCGGGACAGAGGTGAGATGGACAAGAGGAAGTGCTGATGAGTGATGCTTCTGACTCTGTTTCTGAAGATCACTTACTATTCAAGTCTTAAATATTACAAGAACATTTCTTACAGTTTCTTAGAATTCCACAAGAAATGGCAAGAAGATTCAAAATGATCACAATGTCACGTCTATAAATATCTACTCATTCATTAATGCATATTTCTTTTTTCAGTATAATAATAGTAATAGTAATCAAAACTATGTAAGAGTTCATTTGCAAAAACACAGTTTTTAACAATGCACAAAAATCATGTTTTTTCATTGCACATTACAATTAATCTTAACACTGTTGGGTTATTGTGATTAGGTAAGAAAATGTAAAAAAATTACAGCTAACTAACACAATAAAACAATAAAATAGATAGCTAGATAGATAGACAGACAGATAGATAGATAGATAGATAGATAGATAGATAGATAGATAGATAGATAGATAGATAGATAGATAGATAGATAGATAGATAGATAGATAGATAGATAGATATATCAAAAGGACTGTTTTATTATATTGTAAAGTGTAATGTGACAGCAAAGTTGCATTTACTCTTCAGCGTCACATGATCTTTCAGAAATCATTCTTAAATGCTGATTTGGTACTTTTGGTACATTTCATATTATTATATCATTATTATTTTTGTGGAAACCATGATACTCTACTATTAAAATAGGAGAAAAAGAGAGAGAAAAAGGAAATTATTGATATTATTCAGCAAGGATGCATTTAAATTGATCAAAAGTGTCAGTAAAGATCTTTATAATGTTACAAAAGCTTCATATAAAGGCTGTTCTTTTGATCTTTCAAGACGTGATTTGACACATTTTAATACAGTTCGTCCAGAATTTAGTTTATGGTATTGTATTTCATTTTTGGTTACTGGACTAACTATATAATAGCTCATCATCCAAATTTTTATTTTACCTATATGTCAATAAATACGAGTTTTTTATAAAACTTTTTTTCTCTCTTATTTCAATGAAAAGCTGTAGCATTTACAGTTTTTCCCAGTGAACTTTGAAAGTGTTATTTCTGAATCAGTTTAGTTCCAAATATGTTTCACTGGTCCTCGGTGAAGTTAACCTAAATATCAGAACAGTGCAAACCTGACAGTGTTATTATTAGACTTTTCCTCATGACACAACAGAGACGCAAGGGTGTTGTGCTGAAGTTGCAAGGTTCTCCAGGAGTCCTAATTAATTATGCAAGACGGGTCTAATTATGATGCGGTGAATGGATCCATGGCAGAAGGTGTGAGGCAGCGAGGCTTAGAGATTTGCATGCTAAGTGAGTGGAGGAGTGACTAATGCATGTTAATGCTGCGTGGCCCATGTGCTTTCATTTGCCTGCTTGCAGCTGCGCTCTGGGATTTCATTAAGGGCTCAGATGTTTATCATGTAGTGAAAGTGAACAGAATGGTACGTGGAGCTCGGGTAGGGCATGAAACGGCACACAAAACCTTGACAAGTTATGAGAGAGAGACAGCGGTTCAGATGCAGAGTTTAGAGAGTGTCCTTTCTTAAAAAGTACCGATCAAAAGTACCACTACAGACAATTAATTGTTCCCCTTGGTGCAGTTTATAAAAACTGTATCCACAAAATGTTACATGAAAAGCTGCTGGAGCATTACTGGGGATATTTCTTATTAAACCAGCTATTAATATTTGACCATGTTTTTGCATCTGAATCTAAGTGTATTAATCCCAATGTTGAATGAATTACTGTTATGGCTGTCTAGTAAACAAAGCCTTGCTGATTCAGTGTGGAATGACAATCTGAGATGCATTCGATATGCAGAAGCACTGAGAAGCTATACTTGAGGAAGAGGATGGCTTCTGTGTCAGAACATTATCCAGGCAGCATTTATTAAGAGAATAAATCTGTGTGCTGATGATGTGTGAAATATGTAGGCCTACTTTAGTTGAATTCAAAGTTTAGATATAGTTTTGAACAGGGGTGTCAAACACCCCCTCTTTACTGGTTGCACGAGTCCCAGTAAAATATTAGAGAAAAATCCTTGTCTGACAATGGAGATGTGTTTTCTATCTGCTTTTCATAATCAGAAGTAATGAAGCCAGATTCAAAAACAAATCACACGTCTGATGCAATCTAATGAACTGGTTTGCAGAAGTTTGTTTGCAATTGTTCACTCATGCACACACTTTCCAACAATTTCTCACGAGACAGAGAAGGGCATGTCTCATCAGCTCATGCTGGCATCTTATTGAGCTTCATATACACACAGCCATTGTCAACAGCAAGACATACAGGAAGTGCTTTTTCTCTCTTTACATTTGTTTGTGTGTAACAGACTAAATGAAGCAGACCTTCCTTGAATAAAATGTTTCTTTGTGTGTGTTTCCCACAGATTCTTCCTGAAGTTTTTCCTGAAGTGCAATCAGAACTGTCTGAAGACAGCAGGGAACCCCCGAGACATGAGACGGTTTCAGGTATCCAGCATGTTAAAAATATGATTGTGCAAAATGCAGAAATATTCTGGTGTCTTTGATGTTATTTCATTTTTCCTGAAGAAAATCAACAACTTTTAAACATCAGTACATTCAAGACACACAACAAAGTATATAGTATGCAATTTCTTACGGATTATTTTATATAGTTTTTACTGGAAAACAAGACAAATCCTCTAAATAACAAGAATAGGTGTTGTTCGCACTTTAGTGGTAATCTTTCTGATGTATTTCTGGTAATATCTTCAGCAGTTCTGTAGTTTTATATAGACAGAGTGTGTGATTTATATTAAGTGATTAAATACAATATCTCATAAGCGAGAGGGAGTGAGTGATCAGGAAAAAGCAAGGATCATCAGGATATCTTCAGGAAGTTGAGTGATGGGCTCCAGATGGGGAAGGTCAGGCTCTGTGACCCAGGAAGTGCTCGCTGGGGACCCTACGCTTTACTTCCTCCCACTTGTCTTTCACTATCTGACATTTCATCCCTCACTCTTCATTTCCCTGCTGTCCTTCCTTCTTCATTTTTGTGCCTTTATTTACATATTTTTGGAGTGTGACCTTTCTTCTTTTGCAGCATCTCTCATTTCTACGTGTTGTGTCTTTAGCTCTGCAGTCTTTTGCACGTCAGCACTGATATTCTCAGTCGTCTCATATTATATCAGCTAACTTTGATTCTTTATTTTGACTATAACTTTGGTTTCTCTTTGAAACAACATCCAATTGAAATCACATTAAACCCAATTGTTTGAAAGGCCACATTGAATTTCAAGTAGGTTTTTTAACAATGGCCATGCATGGTGGGGTTTTAGCTGTCATATGAGCTCAATGTTTTTCGAACCATCAGGAGAAATCATGTCAAATTCATTGATGTCCTTTTGCTTGAGACTTGCTTTGTGCAAGAAGATTGATAAACCCAAGCAGCATGTTAAAGCATGTTAAATGCATGTAAATAAGTATGTTAAAAAAAATAACTATAGCAGCAGGAAGCAATGCAACAATAGATACATTTGTAAATGAGATTAATTAAAGAATAAATGAGAACATGGAAGGATGAGAACAGAGAAGTGTATCAATAAGAAGAGGGAGGTGAGAGGAAAGCAATACTTGAGAGGGATTCTCTAATATTGTTCTCTATTTGGTTCATCTTTTGCACTACTTGATCTCCTCCTTCGAACTCTTTTTGGTGTGATTAAATCTTTCTTTGCGTTCCTTTAGGTGGTTCTGTCCACTACAGTCGGTGTGGATGGTCCAGTCCTAGCCGTTTCTGACAACATGTTTGTGCACAACAACTCCAAACACGGACGCCGCTCTCGAAGAACGGATCCAAACGAGCCGGCGGAGACTAGCATGGACTATGGTGAGATTCACATTGGGTTTGCATTAATCCACAGTTATATACAAGGAGAGGACGCGTTTAACTGTGAAGTCTGAAGGGCAGCTGTAAATGAGAGCTTTAATGTCATCTACACCTGTGCTGTTTCTCCACGACAGCGTCTCCCTGTATCAAAGCCGTCAGCCCCAGTGAAGGCTGGACCACTGGAGGGGCGATGGTGATGGTGATCGGGGAACACTTCTTCGACGGTCTGCAGGTGGTGTTCGGGAGCATGCTAGTGTGGAGCGAGGTATGCTTTGCTAGAGTCTATCAGAGCGAGGTTCGACCAACCGTCTGTAACGGTTAACCTCACACACAGCCTGTTTCTCTCTTTACTCCTGCAGTTCATCACTCCTCATGCAATCCGAGTCCAGACTCCTCCTCGACACATCCCAGGCCTCGTAGAAGTTACACTGTCTTACAAATCCAAGCAGTTCTGTAAAGGAGCTCCGGGCCGCTTCATTTATACAGGTGAACACACAGATGTTTCTCATCTTCTGCCTCATACCATAGAAGTTCGGAGTTTGGCTGAGCAATGCAGAATGGTTTGGGAGAATTATCATTTTTTCTGAATTCTGTTTGGCGCCACCAATGAAGAAGACACACATTATGTGTATTCAAGACTAATAATAAGACTGAGACGATTGCCTGATTCTGTTAATAAACTACACACATAATAACACACACAGATAATTCAGTATGATTATCTCTAGCGCTGAATGAGCCAACTATTGACTACGGCTTCCAGAGACTCCAGAAGCTGATCCCTCGACATCCCGGTGACCCCGAGAAACTGGCAAAGGTTAGTCAATACTGCTATATATATGTTAAGAAATAAAAAGTACACATAAACCTTTATTGTTCTTTTAACTCTCTCTTGAATTGATTGTCTCTGTCTTAGGAAATGCTGCTTAAAAGAGCTGCAGACGTTGTTGAATCCCTCTATGGGAACAGCTCCAGCAATCAGGTAACCACTGAAGTACAGGAGATAATATCAGTGCTACTGAATTACTTAAAGGGACAGTGCACGCTCAAATGAAAGGCTGACCCTCGAGTTGCTCTAGCATGAGCCGTATCGCCCTGCAGTAGATTCTCCTGTAAAGTCCCATCTTTTCTTTGATATGGTGTCTGTGCAGGACATGTTGCTGAAACGGGCTGCAGATATAGCGGAGGCTCTGTACAGCGTGCCTCGAGCTCACAGTCAGCTGCAGGCCATGCCGAGCTCCCCGGTCCACGGCAGCGTCATGGGTCTCAGCTCTTACCCCACACAGCTGGGTGTGAGCATCGGAGAACCGGGGCAGACCAGCACCCACGGTTAGGACCCTCTCATTCAGTGTTATAGATAACTAATCTCAACACATTCACTGGATGGTCACGCTTGACCATTAGGCCACGACTGCTCCGGCCGGCTGGATGTATTAGGATTGTGATTTCTCCTGTTTTTATTGAAGGTTACTCTCGTAACCCGAGCAGTTTGTCCCCGCGGGGCTACCCTTCAGCATCGACCCCTCAGCAGTCCATCTATGGATCCAATGGGGGCATGAATGTGAGTTACGGGGCAGTGCCCATGAGTAATCTGGGTGTTTCAGGGTCACCCGGCTTTAACAGCGCCTCCCCAAACAGCTCTCCTTATGCTAGTGAGTTTCACTTTGCTTGACTTTTACTCACAGTTCCTTCTGCTGAAAATACAGTATGAATGTTGACAGTCAGATAAGTATTTTGTTATAATCCAAACACTCTTGTTTTCAGTCATGCCCTCTAGCCCCACTGTACCCGGCTCCAGTTCCTCGTCCTCCCTCTTGCCCTTCACATCGTTCCCATCCTCCAGCAAACAGAAGAGTGCCTTTGCTCCTGTCCTGAGACCTCAGGGTTCTCCATCACCCGTCTGCCAAACCTCAGGAGGCTCCAGCTTCAGAGGTACAGCTGTTGATCACACAACCTCTTCACAACTTTTCCATGATTAATGGAACAGTTCTCCCAGAAAAGAAAATTTGCTGAAAATGTGTTCACCCTCAGACCATCAGAGATCAGGATGAGTTTGTGTCTTCATCAGGTTTGTAGAAATGCATCAATGTCTCATCAGTGGATGCTCTGCAGTGAATGGGTGCCGTCAGAATGAGAGTCTGATAAAAACATCACAATAATCCACAGCACTCCAGTCCAGCAGGTAATGCCTTGAGAAAAGTTGCATGTTTGTAAGACACAAATCCATCAGTAAAATGCTTTGCTTCAGACAAAATACAAGTCCTCTATCAATAATATTGCTTTCTCCAGTGAAAAAGTACTCTCATCTGAATCAAGAGAGAAATATGCACAGATTAGGCAATATGTCTGATTGAGTATATACAAAGACTCTTTCACTGTGGGAAACATTTGATTGATGGACTGGAGTGCTGTGGATTATTCTGATGTTTTTATCAGACCCTCATTCTGACGGCACCCATTCACTGCAGAGCATCCATTGATGAGACACTGATGCATTTTTACAAACCTGATGAAGAAACAAACTCATCTACATCTCAGATGATCTGAGGAGGAGCACATTTGTCCTTTAAATGTAATATAAGTATAACATTTTGTGTGTCAGCGATAACTCATCATTTATTTCTTGCTATGGCAATACAGGCATAACATATTAACAGTTTATTGAATCATCTCTTTGATATAGCTATGTCAGCTATGTATTATTAAACAATTTTAACCTTCATCTTCATCATCGTGTGTATCTAGTGTAACCTAGTGTGACGAGTTACATGTTACTGTCATTGAATATAATCTCTTTTTATTTTTATTTTCTTTAATTTCCATCCATGACAGGTCTCGTGGTTCACCCAATGTAGAAGATGAGTCTCCTCCAGTCATGAGCAGAACTAGACTCAACATTGTCTCTGTGAAAAAGACACAGTCTGATCTTCTGATGAAGAGCCATCAAGAGAATAAGAGACAAAAACACATTGGGGACCTTCTCAAGACGGATCTCCTCTATGCACTGTTAGCCTCTGATTGTGAGGAGGCGGCCAAAGGGATGGTGTTACTTCCCCGCCACAAAATGCCAAAAGATGTTTAATTTATGATGAAACATAAGTTAGTGACTTCAGACTGCTACACCTGTTCCTGACAGACTCTGGTCAACAGACACAGTAGATGTCAACTGTGTCAAAGATGTTTTACCATAGATCTACATCCTTGAACTGAAACGGTGCTTTTAAAACACATACCAGGCTTTTCATTTAGAGAAACAGAAAATGTCTATTTAGGTTTAGATTAATGAACTGATTACCTCATATATTGACTTATTTAATGACAAAAACTATATAAGTTATATTTTTAGGTTAAGTTCTAATATAAGGAACCATAATTGTATTTGTTATTGTTATCTAATTGTTTTTCTGTAAACATTTTGTATGTTGTCATTTTGTTATTCATATTAAAATAGTGACTGTAGATTTTGCACACGCTGAAATTGTTGAATATTTTTCATTATCTAAGATCAGGATTAGTTTGTTTCTTCATCAGGTTTGGAGAAATGTAGCACTGCATCAGTGTGTCATCAATGGATGCTCTGCAGTGAATGGGTGCCGTCAGAATGAGAGTCTGATAAAAACATCCCAATAATCCACAGCACTCCAGTCCATCAGGTAATTCACAGTGCTTTAACTAATGTTAACAAGCACAACTTTTGATTTTAATAATGCATTATTAAATGTTGAAATTAACATTAAGATTACTGGGTAACACTTTAGAATAAGGTTCCATTAGTTAATGTTAGTTAACTACTTTCGTTAACATGAACTAAGCAAGAACAATCCTTCTACAGCATTTATAAGTCTTAGTTCATGTTAATTTCAACATTTACTAATGCATTATTTAAATCAAAAGTTGTGCTTGTTATCATTAGTTAATGCACTGTGAATTACCATGAACTAACAATGAATAACTGTATTTTCATTAACTAACATTAACGAAGATGAATAAATACAGTAATAAATGTATTATTCATTGTTTGTTCATGTTAATTAATACATTAACTAACATTAACTAATGGAACCTTATTCTAAAGTGTTACCGATTACTGTAATAAAGTGTTCAAGATTAGTTCATGTTAACTAAAGTGTTACTGACATATTAAACCGTCTCACTGAAGATTATAGAAGTAGCTTATGTAAACAAGATCAGTAATTTAAATTCTATTTTGACCGTCTAATTTATGTTATATATAAAAACAACATTTATTTAACAAACACAAAGCACAAATCTATGCATGTATCTGCAGGTATGGCTTAACATATTCCACCCGAATGTGCATACAACACACGGTCACCAGAGTTAAATAAACACATATCTTATATTCTTCACTTTCAACAGCCTGCATGAATAAAATGTGAATGCATCTAAAAGGTTCTGCTGATACATACCAAACTGCTAAATATTGTGGACACAGGGAGCTAAATGCAGTTAAAGGTTTGTGCCATGGATGAAGCTATTTGTATTTATTTAACTAAAGGCTTTTTGTCAAATCCTTTGTTGAGGTGCATTCTAACTCTTCCAGACTCACACCTCCTCTCCGTCCCCTGGGCGTCAGAGGCAGATGGAGTACACAGAAAGAGTCCCTCGTGTGTTTCTCAAAGCAAAACACAATGTCTCTCTCTCTCACACACACACACACACACACACACACATGCATTCAGTCCGTTTCGGGCACATCTGTAGTGCATGTGTCTCTCTGCCTGTTTTTGTTAAGAATGCTTCTCAAACATCTACTACGGTTTTGACTCTTTTTTAATTGCTATTGTCCAATATGTTTTATTGAAATACTGGTACATTATGATCAAATAGAATGGTAGGACTCACTAAAGACTATTACGTTTCTACATTTTTTTCATCCATTTCCCGTATAAATGTGGCTAAAACAGGAAAAGGAAGTATTTCCATTGCATTCTTATCACATCAAAATGTTCTTTCTTCAGGAGAATAAAGATGAAACTATACAAATAAATAGTGCACAATGTCAAAAATCTGAAAGTCAAGAGTTAATGCACTAGGAGAGATGGATTTGAGTGAATCAGCGTAAACTGAAGTCTTAATTATGCTGAGACGGTTGCTGGTCGAATGACAAATTGAACTCATAGCATCCTCCAGCAGATGGACACAGACAGACAATGCCCAGCAATGGAGGAACGTCCACACGCTGATTGTCCTGAGGTCTGTTGGGCCATCAATCACCAGAGCTCTACAGCAGCACTCAGTCTATGGCACGGATGCTATATGTTTCATTCACCATTCACAGATGAGCGCTGGAGGAGGGAGACAAGGGAGGAAGTCACTGTTGGTAAAACATTTCTGCTAAAACAAAATCAAACAAACAAAAACCTGATAAATGTATGTGTGATTACATATGCAAGGCCATATATGATGATTATTCATTAATTGATAGAGGTTGCTGATGTGATCTCTCATGCATTAATTACACCCTCATTAGCATATCAATTAGATGAATCAGAGATCATGTAATTAAAGCCCAAGTAGGAGCACCTGCTGCCTCTGTTTATGTTTGTGTGTGTGATCGCATGCCTTTGGCTGAGCACATACACCTGTCAATCAACTTTACTTTATTGCCTATTCTGATTATTCTATTATGACTTTCTTTAAAGTAAATTCAGTTCAATTAAATAATGATTATTTTGTGATTTTTAAGGTATGCGCCATAGCTTCACTAAAGAACACATCTTAATTAGTTTTGTGAGTTTAGCACATGAATATGGGTCCATCTGCTGGCCACAAGCTGTTTGAGCAGCACAGATCTGATGAATGTGATGATCACACTGCACTTACTTTAAAACACTTAGTGTAAGTGTATTTCATAATGTAACAACTGTAGCCAGTAATATTGTAACATCTTTAATTGATCACAAAGGGTGATTTCAAACATTCTTGTGAGTAATTCTGGGCTAAGATCTCATATATACATCATTTGAACTGTCAATAATGTAAAACACTAAATCAACAATTCTATTTTTTATTGTTTGTTATAATCTAGTAAAATTGTCCAAAGGCTGACAGACAAAGCAGAATCCAGTTGAGGAGATGTATCCTGTGATTTAAGTCTTCAGTACAGACATTTAAATACATTATTTTATTAAAGATATGTCACAATTCTGGTTGTTCTGTAAAAAAAAATTATTTTATACTTTACAAATCCAAAAACATGAATGTGTCCATTAAATATATAACTAACAAAGAAACAAAAAACTCTTTGAACATGGTTTAGATCTTTATTATTATTATTATTATTTGCTTTAATATGATTTCACAGTAAGTGGTACATTTTCAAAAGACGTATCCAACCTGATCACACTTCTCATTTCACCCCTGATCCTGAATCAATGTTACTGTGTTGAAATACAGTATTTATACTTATTATAAGCATGCAAGTAAAATGTGATCGACAAACACATGAAATCATATGCAGGAAAAAGTACAAGAGCAGTTGACCCTGTTATAGTCTGCAGTACAGTACTGGAGATAGCAAGAGTATCACAAATGTAAAAACTGTACATATACAGGACACCAGATAGCACTGTACAGACTTCTGCTGGAAAGAGTGATTCGAAGGGTCAAGGAAATACACATCTGGGATTCTGTTAAGATTTAATCAGATCTGGCATAATTGCTGTTTTATGGTTTATTATCAGGGACCAGTGTTTCTTGAGCAGTGAGTGTATATTAGTGTATTAGATTTTTAAGAATGACTGTGATTATTACAATAGCAGTGTTTCAGTGTTAACATTTGATAGCAGGTTTTTTGTTGTTGTTGTTGTTGTTTTTTACTTTTTATTGTGACGTAAAAATATTATCTTTTTTATATTGAAATTATTTATATAAAATGTCCCTGAAAATAATTTGACAGTCACAATGAAATAGTTGACAATGAAAAGTATTTTTATAAAAATCAATTTTGTTGTTCTTTGTTAGTAAAATAGTAAAATAATATGCATATCATATACATTACAGAAGATCTTATACAAAACAACGTATTCACCTTGGTATGTACATATTTACATCTAATTAATAACAAGTACAATATATTTAATGTTATAATTTGTGATGTATCTAATGTTGCAAAAGATCTACTACAAAATATGCTACATACTACTCAACTACATAAAGTATATATTTACTATGAATGTAAAAATAAATAAGAACAGAATCTATCTCTTTAAGTTTGGCTAGTCCTCTTTGAATTGTCATAAATGGAACCTGAGCAGTGTTTTCAGCAGAGGTGCTCTTTACCTCCACTAGTCCAAACTGGAAAGTTTCAGATGGATCATGCACTCGTCCGTCTGGACTAGACAGCCAAACTGAAAACCAAGCACAGGTAGTGGGGGAAAATGCTATAGGGGGACACTGGTATGAAAGTGGACTGCCAAGAGGTACAACTTTACTTTTGACTTGATTCCAGTCTTCCCAACTGATTCTGGTTTCAGGACACACAGTTCACTCAATCCCACTGGATGAACTCAATATAAAACCAATACAGTAATAGTTAAAGATGGTTTACTGATCTTGGGTGGTTTTCATTTATATATTTGTTACTTAATCTGCACTCTTGTTCATTATAAGTCTATGATGTTTTAATGTTTACATATACTTTCTTTGAGTTAATAATAATGCAGAAAAAAAAGACATGCCTATGCTCTTGGACGATGCCGTCTCTGTGGCTCACTTGATTTTATTCATCTTCTTAGATGCGTTTCACTGCAAGATAAAAGCATTAGATGCTGTTCAAATTATAAGATTATTCTTATGGCATTATAATGAATGCATAATGTAAAAAAAAAAAAAGCTTTGTAATATGTCATATCATCTCATGAGCAATCATAACAACAGTTTTAATGTGTTATAATGTTTACTTATTTGTGGTTATAGCATTTAAGATTATGATTTATAATAAGCAATGAATATAATGCATCCACTTAACTTACAGTTGAATGTTTCCCTTAGATATAATATAAGTCTCATATCTTGGCATTGTTGTTTTGTTACTTTACTCAAAGCAGGAAAATACCACTATGAATAACAACAACAATAATAATAATGAAAATAAAAATAATATCAGATAACTGATCAGATGAATGTGTAATATGACACTTTGATTTTAACTATATTTATTGTAATATCAATAAGATAGTTAGATACTGTATAGATTTTAAAGAAATAATGTCAAGATATAAGACTTATAAACCATTATAAATTATTATTATACATTATTTAGCATGGTGTTTATTGTGTGTTATACATAATCATACTCATAAAAGTTATATCCACAAATAAGTAAGTTTCATATGTATTATTATTTTATGTATTATGATTATTTAGGAGATGAAACAATGCATTGTGGTTTTATTATAGTAAAAGTGTAGTAAAATGTTTTTTTAGTGTAATGATTAACGTACCATTTGTATAACCACAATTTTACTATAAACACCATGGTTAAACTATGATTAGTAGCAAAACCATGGTTAATCTGTGGATACCATGATTTAACATGTTTTGTTGTTGTTTTTTTGATGGTAAAACTATGGTTATTTTTCGTAAGTGTAATTTTACTACTTGGTCAAAATAAAAGCTCGCTAGTTGCAATATGGCTAACTAAGTTTTTAAACATGCATACATGACTCTCAAAATGCATGTTCTCTTCTTTATATAACTTAGTGTAACATCTGAATAAAACTGTTAAAATATAATATATCAGACGCTGCTTACCTCCTTTTGCCATCAATCAACCATTATACAGGTCCTTCTCAAAAAATAAGCATATTGTGATAAAAGTTCATTATTTTCCGTAATGTAATGATAAAAATTAAACTTTCATATATTTTAGATTCATTGCACACCAACTGAACTATTTCAGGTCTTTTATTGTTTTAATACTGATGATTGTGGCATACAGCTCATGAAAACCCAAAATTCCTATCTCAAAAAAATTAGCATATCATGAAAAGGTTCTCTAAACGAGCTATTAACCTAATCATCTGAATCAACTAATTAACTCCAAACACCTGCAAAAGATTCCTGAGGCTTTTAAAGACTCCCAGCCTGGTTCATTACTCAAAACCGCAATCATGGGTAAGACTGACCTGACTGCTGTCCAGAAGGCCATCTATGACTACATTTACATGCAGCCAATAACCCGTTCAAAACCGGGATATTAGCAATAACCCGGTCGCGCACGGCCATGTAAACACCGGCAAAAACCCGGATATGCTCATATCCCGGTTTTTAAAAACAGGGATATTATACCTGGGGTACCCCTTTTCTAACCCGAATATTTGGTCTTGTAAACGCGTTTCGGCATATCCCCATCAAAATGTGTGTTCTGCGCATGTTCTATTCGCAAGGAATCTTGGTCTTTTGAGTCTTTGGATACAGGAAGAAGAATCGGAAATGACGCATATTGCGTCTTACGTCCAGACACTAACCGTGCGTCGCGGTTTACATTGGGATATTGGCGACTGATTACACATTCCATGTATACAGGAGTAACTCTCTCTGCTCACGCATGTAAACGGGTTATCCCGAATGTTTCAGAAACCCGAATAGTGACATTAACCTGACCATAACCCGAATTTTAACAGCTTGTAAACGTATTCATTGACACCCTCAAGCGAGAGGGTAAGAGACAGAAAGAAATTTCTGAACGAATAGGCTGTTCCCAGAGTGCTGTATCAAGGCACCTCAGTGGGAAGTTTGTGGGAAGGAAAAAGTGTGGCAAAAACCGCTGCACAATGAGAAGAGGTGACCGGACCCTGAGGAAGATTGTGGAGAAGGACCGATTCCAGACCTTGGGGGACCTGTGGAAGCAGTGGACTGAGTCTGGAGTAAAAACATCCAGAGCCACCGTGCACAGGCGTGTGCAGGAGATGGGCTACAGGTGCCGCATTCCCCAGGTCAAGCCACTTTTGAACCAGAAACAGCGGCAGAAGCGCCTGACCTGGGCTACAGAGAAGCAGCACTGGACTTTTGGACAAATTTTGCATGTCTTTCGGAAATCAAGGTGCCAGAGTCTGGAGGAAGACTGGGGAGAAGGAAATGACAAAATGCCTGAAGTCCAGTGTCAAGTACCCACAGTCAGTGATGGTCTGGGGTGCCATGTCAGCTGCTGGTGTTGGTCCACTGTGTTTTATCAAGGGCAGGGTCAATGCAGCTAGCTATCAGGAGATTTTGGAGCACTTCATGCTTCTATCTGCTGAAAAGCTTTATGGAGATGAAGATTTCGTTTTTCAGCACGACCTGGCACCTGCTCACAGTGCCAAAACCACTGGTAAATGGTTTACTGACCATGGTATTACTGTGCTCAATTGGCCTGCCCACTCTCCTGACCTGAACCCCATAGAGAATCTGTGGGATATTGTGAAGAGAAAGTTGAGAGACGCAAGACCCAACACTCTGGATGAGCTTAAGGCCGCTATCGAAGCATCCTGGGCCTCCATAACACCTCAGCAGTGCCACAGGCTGATTGCCTCCATGCCACGCTGCATTGAAGCAGTCATTTCTGCAAAAGGATTCCCGACCAAGTATTGAGCGCATAACTGAACATAATTATTTGAAGGTTGACTTTTTTTTGTTTTAAAAACACTTTTCTTTTATTGGTCGGATGAAATATGCTAATTTTTTGAGATAGGAATTTTGGGTTTTCATGAGCTGTATGCCAAAATCATCAGTATTAAAACAATAAAAGACCTGAAATATTTCAGTTGGTGTGCAATGAATCTAAAATATATGAAATTAAAATTTTTATCATTACATTGTGGAAAATATGCTAATTTTTTGAGAAGGACCTGTATACCACTTCCTGTGAACAGCGTGCATGTGACGTCACATGGGGCAGGGCAACGCGATACTCCACCTGAGTCTGATGCCTAATTGAATGAGACCTGACACCTGACGTCGTTTTTCCTGATGCGTGATGCAGTTTTGTCCGATGATTGAAGCCTTTTAGTCTGAGACATGATGCCTTTTCATTTAATGACTGAAGTCTGAGGATGTCCTAAAATGTACACCGTACACGAGCCAAGTAAGAGGCATGCCATGACTTGGTGAGTCCTGCATGAAGGACCAAAAAAAATGGTGCAGGTCTCTGGCAGGGGCTCGCTGATGGCGCCCTGGCAGGAATTATAAGTCGAGGTAGCTGCTAGTGACTTCTTTCTGGGGTGACCAAGGACCAAGATGGAATTCGGGCCTTGGAGGCTAGAGGTGGAGACAGGGGATCCTCATGCCCGGGGAGAGCTAGAGACTGGAAGGCCAGAGGCGGATCAGAGTGCCTGGATGGTGCTGACTGGGGGTAAGCTGAGGGACTGACAGGAACCAGCAGAGACAGGGCTTAGGAACTTGCTGGTTTTAAGAGAGGAGACAGGAGAACAAGACTGGGTGGGAGCATGAGAGTCACATGGAGCACAGGAGAGGCAGGAGAGCTGGATGGAACAAGCATAGACAGTATAACCTCCCCAACTAAGCCTATGAAATCCTCTTCTTTAAAAAAAAATCCATTATTTCAGAGTCGAGCAGCAGCTCATCCTCAGTGGTGGGAGTGGGAGCATTCCCTCAATCTCCACTAGGAATCCTACAGTTATACACAAAATACATGTTTCCGGCTCATTCACATGCATAGACATGTCTCTGGGACGATGATCCACTCTGGTGCTCCTGTCATTTTTCACGCCGATTGATCAGAGTTACTGTAGAAAAGGCCAGCTAAGTATAGGGTCATTAGTGCCCCCTTGTGACTTTAAGAGGTATTACACTGATTTATTAGTATTCCCCCTTTAACGATCTCTTTAACAGTATTAACAGTATTGACAGGATGCAGTTCAAAGCACGGACATTCCTCGCTTTTGTTTAAGCTGTTGTAGTTACCGTTAGTGTTTTGAGCATTTTGTTTAGTGCTTCGAACCCTTCGAATAATTACTAATGTTGTGAAGCAGTTGGTTCAATTGATTCACAATTTCAGAAAGCTTTGTTTCTATCATCACAACTTTTTCGATTTCTAATGATAAACATGATTGCATTTTAGCTTGGGTAAAAAGAGTGCCAAGAATATATGCCCCAAAGCATTACACCGGCAGCCTGAACTGTTGAAACAAGGCAGGATGGATCCATGCTTTCATCTTCTTTATGCCAAATTCTGACCCCACCATCTGTATGTCGCAGCAGAAATCCAGACTCATCAGACCAGGCAATGTTCTAATCTTCTATTGTCCAGTTTTGGTGAGCATGTGTGAAGTATATCCTCTGTTTCCTGTTGTTATCTGACAGGACTTCTGCTGCTGTAGCTCATCTGCTTCAGGGTTTGACTTGTTGTCAAACTCTGTAAACCCTAGGGATAGTTGTGCATGAAAATCCCAGTAGATAAACTCAGACCAGCTTGTCTGACACCAACAACCACTCCAGGTTCAAAGTCACTTAAATCCCCTCTCTTTCCCATTCTGATGCTCGGTTTGAACTTCAGCAAGTCATCTTCACCACAAGACCTTAAAATGGTACCTGCATAAAAAAGATTAAAATTGTCTGAAGGAGGCCATTTGACAATGTAATTTAGAACATGGATGCCACAGCTGAGCCAGGGCAGCATCCATGTTATTTTGTGAAGGTGTGAGGTGATAAGGCTAGACTAAAGTGAAGAACAGTGGTATGCTTTGTTTGGTTCAGACAACACAGATCTTGAATCAGACACAACTATCTGGAAACCAAAAGATAACGGCTGTAGAATCCAGACTCCAGTTCCAGTACTTTTTCCCAAAGGAACTGCAGTCCTGTTCTAACAGTGCACTCTGTCCTAACTCACCACAGTGGAAGCACGCTATTGAAGCAAGGTGGACGAGTTTTGAACTTTTTAAATTGCCAAGGTTTTGAGTTTTCGTTAAGGGGTGTGTCCCTGGTGGCCTGACAAAGTTTGATGTTTCACTGTGAAACAGGAAGTTTCTGTAACTCAGCCAAGCAATGTCCGATCTTCCCCAAACTTCACACATGTGATTCTGTCCTGAACAAACACCCATGACCAAATTCAGTTATAGTCATAGCGCCACCTGCTGGTAACAGGAAGTGACAAGGTTAACACTGTTATGGACTCCTAGGAACATATTAAAAAGCATCAACAAGTGTTGAATAGGCTGGCAACATACTAGATACATACTAATACACGCTAGCAACACTTAGCTAAGTGCTTTGAAAAAATAATAGGTGGTATTACCTTTGTAGTAAGCAGTTTTTCAGATTAGACAGCACATTATGGTAATGCTGCATTGAAGCAATTAATTTATTTTTCTGCATTGAATAAGAATTTATTTTAAGGACCGATTCTCACTATTAGTTAGTTGCACTATTAGTTAGCCTGCATATTACTAGCATATTGGCTGTTTATTAGTACTTAGAAAGCACATATTAATAATCTTATTCTGCATGACCATATTCTAGATCCCTTAATTTGAAACATACCTAAATTTAACAACTACCTTAACCAACTATTAATAAGCAGCAAATTAGGAGTTTACTCTAGTCATAGTTAATATATAGTTAATAGTGAGAATGGGTCCTAATAATAATAATAATAATAATAATCATAATAATATTAATAATAATCACCCAATGGGTCTTGGCAAAGAAGCTGCACAAATATTGCCTGTGTGGCTGTGTCCCAAACAGTTCTTGTGTTTAGTTCATTTTCATATGCTCTCATGTGGCTTCACTCTTAAATTAAAGTTATTTCCCTCTAAATCACTTACTTATTCACTTGGTAAATCGTTGTGAAATCGGCAGGATAATGTTCACCAGAGTAGCCTAACAAAATTTGAATTTATAGGGGAAAATGTATTTACAAAAAAAAAAAAAAAATTACATACATACACAAGAACATTATGGTGGATTATATTTATTGATCTCACTTTTGTTTAAATGCCCATGTAAGTATCTGCTAAACATGAGTCAGGCAAATAAAATTGTGTGCCTAATGTTTAATGCTGGTTAAATATGTTATGTGCAGTAACTTTCACCTAGTATAGTTCAATCAGTCCGGACCATTCTTAAGCAAGCAGGAATTGAACATTTGCCAGCAGAACAACAGAAAGCATCAGGAGAAGTGTGACAATCCTTTCAGCACTATTGTGTACATCTAGTGATGTTCCTCCTGCTCCACCTGATAATTAAGAGACAAAAGTCTAATTAATTAATTAATGGTGCATGGATGTTTCCTTATTTGTAAGAATGTCATTACAATTTCACAGCCTTGTAATATATATGTGTGTGTGTGTGTGTGTGTGTGTGACCCTGGAGCACAAAAGCAGTCTGAAGTCTCTCGGGTATATTTGTAGCAATAGCCAAAAATACACTGTATGTGTTTAAAATTATCAATATTTTTTTTTTTTCCCAAAAATCACTGGGATATCAAGTAAAGATCATGTTCCATGAAGATATTTTGTAAATTCCCTACCGTAAATGTATCAAAACTTAAGTATTACCCAAGTAACATGCATTACTAAGAACTTGATCTGAACAACTTTAAAGATGATTTTCTCAATATTTAGATTTTTTGTGCTCCCTCAGATTCCAGATTTATAATAGTTGTATCTCAGACAAATATTGTCATATCCTTACAAACCACACATCAATGGAGAGATGATTTATTCAGCTTTCAGATGACATATACATCTCAATTAAATAATAAATAAAATACACATAACTGTTTTTTTTTTTTTTGTGTGTGTGTTACAGAATCACATTGTACAAAAAACCAAAGGGATTCCAGATTTCCATATTTACTCACTTGAAGCGGATGACATCACTTTTACCCAGAACACAGTGCGGTCCTGTGCTATGGTCGCTCTAAGGATGAAGAGGACAAATATTGAAGTGTTAATAATTTCTCTGGATTATTGGGAGAAATAACTTCTTATCTATAATGAACAACAGTCTTAGCGTACAGATGACATAATTTTGCACAGACCTACATGTTACATCATTAGTACAGTCATGCAGTATTCATCTGAGAGGGTTTTAGTCCACTCTTACATGAAGACGATGTTTTGCACTGTATCTGGTGGAATCCAGGTGTAGACGGTGGAGTTGTTTTTTATGTTGGTGTTTGCATGAGTGATGGCACTTTGCTGGTTTCCTGAACACTAGAGAACACAAGTGTATGACCCTCAGTGACCACAGTTACTAAATGTATCTATGTGTAGTCCCTGAGAAGAATTCACTATATGCATCACAGTTTCCATGATTACTCTACATATAAGACGAGTGACTCTAATGTTAACTGTAGTAGGAACTATGGTGCATCGAAGCTTTAATCACAATGGTAAATTGTTGTAAGAGATGTAATGTTTCTACATTATAAAAAGAGGTTCTATATAATTAAATCATATCCAATCTGATTATTTCAGAAGCATGATATTTGACTCTATACAGTCCAAAGTCTCACCGCTAAGAACTTTGTGTTAATTGGAGGTGTCTGCCAGGTTCCTATTGCTTTGGGGTTGGATCCAGAGCGAGCCTCAAGGAGCACACCTCGATAGTCTGGACCTTCGATTACAACTGACACACAACAGATGGACAAACATTACAACCAGTGATGCTATTAAACCTCACACTTGTGATATACATGCATTTAATTAAACAGATAAACAATTGTTATAAATGCAGTTGAAATATTCCCAGTGTCTGAAAACAAGGTAAACTTAAAAGATTGATTTATGAACAATGCATTTGTATTTTGAGTTTTGAATACTCCATCTAGCCCTGCTTCATCCCCTACCTGTGATGGGTTTTCCGGTCTGGAAGGTCGTGTTGCTCGGATGGATGGAGTATGGAGCAGGGTTCGGCTGGGGCTTTACCCCTTTGTGCTCCGGCATCATATCCACACAAGATGAAGCTGGTGCCCCGTTATCAAACGACAGAACAGATGTGAAAACTTGTAGTATGACAATCCCCAATAACACCGCATCCATGATTCCTGAAACAGCTCATATGCAATCATACAAAACTTATACACACATTCCCAGATCTCCCAGTGGACAATAGACTTCTGAAGGGTGCATTTGCTGAGTCACAACTGTAGAAAAAATGGGAAATTCATGGCAACGCGCCACACTGCCACTCCCGGCCACAAATATTCACGTGGTGTCAGGTGAGGTGGTTTCCAACGAGAGAGAAAAAACCTTCAGTTTCAGGAATCTGTCATTAATCTGGACAAAGAAACAAAGACGTCCTCTGTTGGGAGGTAAATGAGCAGAGCATGGAAACTGTACATTTCCTTTGCCCTACTTATGCATCGTTTTAATGTTTGGATGCTGGCATATAAGAGCAGGTGCTTTTTGCTTTGTGCAATATCATTTATAAAATATTAAACGCTCAAACTTATGTTAAAGGCATTTGTAATCAGAAAACGTACACAAACCTACAGTGGACTTCTCATCAAGACAGTAATATTGATGCTATACTTATTTTCTTCATGTTGATCAATTTATCATCATCTAAACCTTAACAAACGTACATTTGCAGCATGTTTTACAGGAAAGGTGTCAGTATCAAGTGTTGTTGTCTAAGACAGAAGGTTTCTCCCCGAGAGATATCTGATGTTTGTGTTGGGAGTGAATGTGTTGCTCTGGTTGCCTTGTGTTCTTCTTCCTTTCACGACTCTCAATATCATTTATTACGTTTGGTTTCCAACATATTTATAATGAAATCCTTATATTCAAAACATGATATTAACCATATCAAATAATAACTAGACTGCCACTACTGCCATATTATAGGATCTCAATCAAAGCAGCTTTCAGGAGTTCTGTATTCATCTATTAATCCTTCTCCTGTTCTTGCAATATTTGGTTTCTGCTCAGACAACAATACAAACATCAGGGAGACAATAAAACACTACTCATTAGGGTTTGCAACTAAACTGATTTAAACATTTATTTTTTTAGGGCAGCTGGACAGAACTACTCTTCATTTAAGAAGGCAAACTCATCTATCAGTCATAAAACAGTTAAGTATACAAATACATGTATGAGGAGATTTTACAAAAAGTTCATTTGGTAATTTATTAGAGAGACACCTCGCAAATCAAATCTATTTATGCAGTGACTGAAGCCACACCATCTTTCATGCCTGTGACTGTTTCCTCTTCTGGGATCTTCTTCCTCGAGGTTTCGTGCCCTCTTTGGCCCGTCTGTTTCCCCCCAGCATGATCGCTGGTCCTTTACCCCCCGGAGCTGTGCTCTTGTGCTTTATGTAGTCCTCTTTGACCATCGGCTCAATGATTGCACCCATCTGAGTGATGACTTTGGGTTTGGTCATACTCTTCACAACACTCTGTGTGTTCCACGTCGGCCCGATGGGAGTCCGGATGGTGGACTCAAACTGAGCAGTGTTTTGGAAAGGGAACGGCAGATGACTGACCTGTGAAAACAACAGGAGTAATACTTAGAGCGATGCAGCGCTGGGCTTTCTTTTCAGGTTATGAGAAGGCATCTGAACGCAACTTCTGTCACTCGTTTCCCTCACTCCAGAAAAACTAAAACTGGACCACAATAGCTGCTTCAACAAACTTCCCATTTGCTTTGTTTCTATTTTGTTTAGCATCTCGTCCCAAAATCAGGAATTCAATGCATTCATGAGTGAAGGAGATTCTCGTACTCTGTTTCACAGAAGTCTTCAGACGAACTGTTACCTGATGGGAAGCCACCGATGCGCTTCTTTTCTCTGATATGATGACATCCGGCAGTTTCTGGTCCTGTCGTGGAGGAGGTGGGGCCATCTGTATCCTAAATCTGCAGACAAATGAACCATTAGTGCTAGAGTGTTAAATGTAAAGAATGACTACACAGAACTGTAAGCTAGTACGGGAGAAAGAAGAACGCTAGCATCACCTCTTGCGTTTCCAGCGCGAGGGTTTGAGGCCGACTCCTCCCCATTCTCCCCAGCCCGGCAGAGTCAGGTCCACCACTTCTGGCCTCCCGGCCGCTTCCTGATTGCTTTTGTCCTTTATGAAATCAGAAATCACATCATCCCCAGCAAACGCCTCCTTGATGATGGAGATCTGTTCATCACGCTCCTGACAAAAAACATAGGAACATTTTAAATAGAGGAAAATGCAGCATACACAACTCAAAAATGTAACAGACTGCACCACTGAGCAACTGAAACTTCCTCTAAAGTCAATGATGCAGTGTTTTATTTTTTAATTTAAAGGGTGCATTAGTAATATGCACCTGTAATACACTCCGCTTATTACACAAACACAGCAGCACACAAACATGCCAAATATTACACATTAAAAAGGTTTACAATGTAACAGATTGTTATGGTGCACCGCAGATGGTCTGAGCAGAAGCAGCTGGCTTTTAAAGGGAATGTGATACGAGTATCTGATTGGTTTATGGCACATTACGTCCAAAATCACTCATTAAGGAGAACAGGGACGACTGTTTTAGACCACGTGCCGTTGTGGATTTAGAGGCTCTAAAGTGCCCTTCAGACCATGTGCTTCGATCGTTCAGATATGGCCCTAGATGTCTAAGCTAACAGAGGGAAGACCTGGACGTGAAGTGATCTCGTGATTTAGGAAGCAGCTGTGGTGTCACCTCACTAGGGTCTATTGGTTAGATTTAAACTTCCACTCACTTCCTCATCAACCACTGTGGGCAGAAAGGGTACTTTGACGGCCTTGGCTTCTTTGGTGAGGACTTCTGTGAGGCTGATTTCTCTTCTCTTTTTAAGAGGCGTCTCAGACGTGGCCTCCGGCGCAGCGCTCCGTGTTCCTGACGGCTCCTCAACGGGTCGGCCTTCAACAACCTCGTCCAAAACCTCCAGGTCTTCTATATCCCTGACGCGAACCTGTCCTTCGTTCAGAGCTCCCTCTTCATCTTCTGTGTTCAGAGTCTGACCTGAAGCCTCAAGCGTCTTCTCACTCCTCATGAGCCTGAACAGGGTGTTGAACTCAGAAACGTCCTCTTCCTCATCTTCATCCTCCTCATCCTCTTTGTCAGAAGCCTCGACCACGTCTTCTTCAACCACCTCGCTCGTTGGTTCTGTTAAAAGAAGAGCAGAAACTAGTTTGGATGAGGCTCACCACACGTGGTGTGTTCTTAAAGCCTGCTGTCTTACGCTCTTCTTCTGTAGGAATCAAGTCCTCTTCATCAGCTTGCCTCTGCTTCCTCTTCCTCTCAAACTCTCCGATGAGCTCCTCCTCCTCCTCGTTCTCTTCTCCTGCGGCCTGCACATCCTCAGATGGGACACTGCTGACCTCGGGCTCTTCGTGTGTGAGCCGGCCTCTCATCCAGGGGTTGACCGGGTCAATGACCGGCTCAGGGTCGTTCACGAAGTCAGGAACCGTCTCCAGCTCTTCCTCGACACTCTCGTGTTCGTCATCGGAGGGCACCACGATCTTCTGGGTAAGATCTTTATTCACCTGCAGCTGCTCCTGCATTGCTTTGCGTGCCTGAAGAGCATGGGCAGATGTGTTAAGATAATAAAACTGATGACAAAGAAGATGTCCAGCCTCGCTCCGTGACCAACCACTCTCACCGAATCATCATATTTGGCCATGATGGCCTTTGACTTGGCCCACTTGCCACTGTTCTGATGCTTCAGAGACATCCTCTCCTGCAGAGAAAGGGAGGAAAAACATATTTATATTTCTCAATTATTCGTAATCTTTAGAGAATCTTTAAGTCTTTAGAGTTCAGCACGCACCTCCATCCTGGACAGCTCCATCTTTTTTAGCTCTTCCAGAGCTCCGTCAGGATTGGTCTTTACCATCTCATCAAACTGCTTCAGGAAATCCTTACGCTTGGCTTTATTCTGAATCTTGTGGAACCTGAGAAAGATGCAGTTTTGCATTTAAGATAAAAGAAAGGATAACAAAAAGTTGTCAGACACGTTTAGTTGATGGAACTCACTTTTTGCTCTTGATTTTCTTGGTTCTTTTGGCTTTTGCCTCGTAGTACGACTGGAGCGCTCTTGCCTTTTGAAGCTCAGCGCGACGAATCTTAGCCTGACACACAAAACAAATGATCACAAAACTTCTGCTTTAAAGCTTCCGTGTGTATGTATATATATATATATATACACACACACACACACACACACACACACACACACACACACACAGATTGTAAATGAGAACTAATAGCAAAGATAGAATAATGAATGGGCTGCTTGGTGACCAATCATAAGCAATCATTTGGAAGAACACACACACAACAGTAAATGTGTCAGCTGCTACACTTTGACATTATAGTATCCTGCCCTAAAATGTGGATTTCAGATTTACTTAGAAACTTTTTACACAACAAAAAGACTTAGAAAAGATAGACATCACATTTTAGCCTTCAAATCTTTTTTATTATAAATTGCATAAAAATATCTTGCTTATCTTAATGGTTTAGATTTTTTAGAAGGCACATTATCATTATTAAAACTTGATTAGCTGCTTCAGGTGTGTTTGATCAAGGCTGGAGCTAAACAGGGTTAGTAAGTCTAATGCATTTGTTGCTTGTAGTGCAATACGCGATCAGCAATTTTTCAGCCAATTTTTCTGGAAGTGCGCCCGTGTGCACATACTACATTGTAATCGTTCACTATGTCATTTGTGTGGAAGTATTTCTAAATCTGTGCGCAGGACACGGGCAGCCAATCAGAACCGGAAGTGTAGAGCGTCTGAAGCACAGATAACAGGAAGCAGACAGCTGTTCTTCTACTGGCGCACAAGTCCCTTTTCTGCGTGCACTAAGGGTGCTTTCACACCTGCCTCATTTAGTTGGGTTGAATCGTACCAGAGTTCGTTTCCCCCTTTGGTGCAGTTCGTTTGGGCAGGTGAGAAAGCAGCATTTGCACTCGGGTGCGCACCAAGAGTGGACCAAACTCTGGAGCGGTTCGTTTGTGGTGAGAATGTGATCCGACCTCGAACAGACCCAACTGCAAAAAGTACAGATCATTTTTGGACTAAACCAGCTGCCGTAGTCAGCTGTGCTGTGCATTATGGGATGAGGAAGTGTTTGTTGACAGTTTGCACTTTAGCATGGCAGCTCGTGGACAAACTTGGAGTAGTGAGGAGGTGCGGAGCCTCATAGAAATTTGGTCAGATGACCATGAGCGTCTC
This sequence comes from Carassius auratus, assembly GCF_003368295.1. Lineage (NCBI taxonomy): Eukaryota > Metazoa > Chordata > Actinopteri > Cypriniformes > Cyprinidae > Carassius > Carassius auratus. The sequence goes on from NC_039247.1 coordinate 30,952,824, forward strand.
AGAGTTAAGAAGAATTAATGCACGAGAGATGCCCGCTCGCCGTTTGCAGTGCATTAGAACGTTGTTTTCTAGCCGCATCCGCGCTTCATTATAGAAATGTATTGTTTGCATATTGTGGTGTATACAAACAATGTAATAGATTATGGCCAGGGACAAAACCAGCCCGCGCAGTCGTCTCTCCATAGTGTTGTCTCCGTGTTGTTTGCTAGCTTTCCCTCTTATGTTGGAATTTTCCTGCACCTAAATTCTGACCAATCGAAAAGCAGTTTAGGAAATACGTCATGGCCAATGAGTGATGTGGATGTTGTCATGTGACTGCATTTTGGTCTGTTTCAACCGGCTCAGACCAAAACAATCAGTGATGAAAAAAATCACCTGCTGTAGCACACTGAAAAAAAGTGTTTCATTCATCCAATTAAAACATTTTAGGGTAATGATTCACATCTATATTTTTAACGAGACAATAAGTTATTTATTTTTCATTGGCTTAAGTAAAAAAAAAACATAGATGTAAATCATTACCCTAATTTTTTTTTGTTATTGGACGAATGAAACACTTTGCATCTTTATTTTACTCGCACCAACATTATTTGATTTTAACATTTTGGAATAATCTATTTAAATATCATATTTTATTTAGTCTCACTGGTAAAGACCCTTTTTTTTTAAAACCAAAAATAAATACTGAATGCTGATTAAGAAACCTCTTATTGAATGTGTGTTGATTGTGTTGTGTGGACTGTAGAATTCTGCAGTTACTGAGTTTAATTTCACATGGTCACAGTTAATCTTTTCATTTAAGCCCAGTTCTGTGTAGTTTAAACCCAATTCAGAAACAGAAGCGTAATGCTGATGTCTGTAGCATCTATGTTTGTATTGAATGTAGGCTACTTACTGTGCAGTTATTGGTGTTAATTTGAGATGGTTACAGTTATTGTTTTAAATAGCTAAAGCCAGTTTGGCATATTAAATACCAAATAAACATCTTGTTTATGCACACTTTCCTTCTTTCTTGTTTGTTGCTTAAAGAAAAAGAAATTCGGAAATCGGTATCGGCCCTGAGAAATCATGATTTGATCCCTAGTTGCTTGTTTCTGCACCCTGAGCATGCATCCCATAATGTTGTGCACCCTGACTGAGACTGTTCTCAGAGCATCAGTAGTGAGAGTAACTCATGTGACGTGAACAAGAGAAAGTGACTCTCTAAACATGAATAACTGTCACACACACGTCTGTACACCTCTGTGGCGATGGAACAGAGGCTTTAGGACAGTCATACCTCCTCCAAGCTCATGGCTTTGAGCGACTGCTCCTCTACAGGAGTCAGAACAGGGTCATTCACAGGCTGACTGTTTCCATGCAAGAGCCGGAAAATCTCCTGTTCGAGAGGAGTTTGAACCTGTCAGAGAAAACACACACACACACATGGAGTTAGTGTTATTCAATTACAGTACTTCTCTGTGTGTGTGTGTGTGTGTGTGTGTGTGTGTGAGAGAGAAGCTCGTTTGAGGACATAGGTTCAGTAAATAGTAATTCTCTGCATCACTGAATCTTGGTACAGTCCGAAGAAAACCCAGAACATTTTAACAATGAATTAGACAAAACAAAGAAGTGAAATAGTTAGGTAGGCTAACATGAGTGTCTGCATTTAAACTAAAGGCCAGTGAATATTTGAGCCATTTTCGGCACTTGGAATCGAATCGTTCCACAGAAGCGCGCACCTTCCATCCAGCCACCACCTGCTCCACACGTCTGGGTGCGGAGGACTCCTGGTTCAGAGGAAACACCATCTGTTCGGCCTTCTGGTTCTGCAGTATGATGTTCTTCCAGATCGACACCTCTGTGGTGGTCTTCTCGTACGCTATACCTCTCTGAATCTGTGGACAGAACCGAGAGAAGAACAAGACTAAAACCTTTCCTGGTTTGATCTCAAAGCCCACGCTACTTTGAGACATAATGTGTTTATTTGCTTCTTAATGCCATGATAAATAGATGTAACAAGTAAAATATGTTTAGGATCTCTTGGATGACTTTGCTAAGACCCTCAAGTGTGTCAGAGACTAAATCACATTAAAACTGTGTGAGTGCGACTTTATATGAACTCTGCAACTGAACTAGCAAGTTTTTGGACCGGAGACATCCCCAGGTTCATCACAGATCGAGTTCAGCGTTCACCTTCTCTGTTTGCTGCTTGTTGAGAGGCAGCTCCAACGTCCCTTTACTGCTCTGCAGGTTCCTCAGCTGTTTCTTGGTCTTGTTGGAGGCTCCTGAGGTCTTCTCCACAGTTCCCAGGAGGTCAGAGAGGTTGACTTTGTCTCCTGTACCTGTAGAAGCAGAACAGATGAAACCTGCGACTGATGCTCCGTCTCAGACAAGGACATGATGGGAATTATTCGGCATTTACCCTCGGCATTAACGAAGTACTCGGAGACCTGCACGCTTGCTTCAGAGCGCTCATTCTGCTTTTTCCTTGGATAAACAAGCATCAATTAATTAAAAATGCAGATTTGGACAACATTTTATTAATTAATTTATTAATCAAGTATTTTCACGCAGGTGGACCGGCACTAAAAGATCAATCTCAAACGTCTCGCACCTCTTTCTTCCACCCATCGAACTGATGGCTTCCAGCAGCTTCTTGTGTTTTCGCTCATCATCACTGCCCTCCTGCATTTAAGTGAAAAAAGAAAGCAATATAAAATGATATCTATATATATGTGAACAACTAGGTGACACAACTGTCAGTCATCTGTCCAGATATGAGTTTTTACTGCCAAGTCTTCAGTCGTCTAGCTCCATCTCTAAATTGTGTTGCATATTCAACACAGACAGCTCAGTTCATAAAATACTCTACTAAACCGTTAATTTGGAATAAATAAAGAAAAAACTAGCACTTGTCACTGTCCTTGTTACATGTACATAATATAGTAACAACTCTATACTATAGCTCAACAACTACATGCAACTAACATCAGGATGTTAATTTATATTGCTCAGGATTAAAATGTATAATTACACTGTGACAGGAACAATTTGAGAAAGTATAAGCTAAATAAATAAATGTCCATAATAACAAGCAAACAACGGCCTCCTGAAGCGCAATGCTCCTAACATCCTCATCTAAAGAGAGTAAGACTGAGATCTTCCTCACCTCATCTTCACTGGCACTGATGGCCTGATCATTGATGGACAGCTCCTCTTCATCAGCAGCCATGAGCTCTGCTTTACACCTTCACTGACTGTGACGAACACACACAGAAATCACATGGAGAAGTTTTAGGTCGGTGCTGGTAACTAGAACATCAGAAAATAACCACACTGTTCATTTAAAAAACACACACGATGCATAACAAGAGGAGAGAAGACACTGAGCAGACCTTAATGTTTTGTGAAGAACGCCTGACCTGACCACGTGTTTCACCTCGTGTCCGGGAGAACTGTGAAGGCTGCGGATTTCGCTCGTTTCTCTGATGTGAGCGAGGAAATCAGAGGTTTCGACAGGTAATATACCCGTCAACTTAAAAGGCCAGCATGATATCAGAACTGCTAAAGCACAGAATATCAGGCGGCGAGCTCAATTGCTCTGTGTGGGTCTCCAAAACACAACCTCTAATGATTCTTCTGTGTGTTGCACACAACACCCGTTCAGCGCAGAGCGCCCCCTACTGTGCTGGAAGAGAGCGGAAACTCCAGGCTCTTCTTCTTTAACTAGATTAACTAGATAAAAGTGCACATCGCCACCATCTGCACCGACTGCATTAGACATTTACATAATTATGTGAAAGTCTAAACATAAATACAATTAAGTATATAGAAGCGTCCTGCTGTGTGTTCACTTTACCTCATATGCTTTATTATGAGAGAGGTTCACATTTAATAGTTTTTGTGTGGGTAGTGTATGTATTGTCTTAACGTACAGGGGTGGATCTAGAAAAATATTGATGGGGTGGCGAGAAGGGGGCAGGAATTTTTGAGGGGTGGCAACATATGGCATGATATATATACTGAATTTAGTCACAGTTTTCACAGTTGGATTTTAAATATATGTGCACACTACAAAAGGACACAGGCTATCATTTACAAACTTAAGCTCATGTAATCAATGTCTTGCATTTGAAACAGTTTGGAATAAGTGACCATACCCCATAAGCACCACCACACTCACTAATGCATACAGTATGCATCGACATGTAATTAAGAGCATTATAAAAGTTTCAGTGTTATCAATATGTCAATTTATTATAAAAAAAACACACGATTTTAACAGCCAACGACTTTTCCAGCTGGGGAGACTCAACTCTTTTTCTACTGTTTAGTGTTAATCATCATCTAACTCAACCAGTCAAGAGCTACATTATCCTTATATGTTATATGAATATGGTTCCTGAAGCATAGCTTTTATTAGCTGACAATAATAATAAATAAATAAACATTATAAGCACAAATACAAATGTACTTTTAGAAATTGTTTATGAAAAATATGGTGTTATTGTTTGGCAAGTTTAAATTAAAACATCTATGAAAACTTGTGTGATATTCCTTTAAAATAATTTTTAGTATATCTTTTTTAAGTATATTTTACAAAGCAATTTCTTACATAATTTCTTTGAGTTAGACCAAACTTTTATTTTGATGGGTTGTAGACAGAGTTTCTGTGTTTTTTAATTAACTATTATTATTAGCTAATAGGAAGTATAGCATATCAAGTATGCTAATACTTGAAGTACTGTGCAATAGTACTATATTTCTGTTTGAATTTCTTCAAGTTATACTGAGATTTTATTTTGACAGGTTGTCGTAAAGACATTGCAGTTTCTGTTAGTCTGTGTATACGATACGAATAAATGACGATAGTTTTATCAAATGAAATGGAGAAATCCTCTCATAGCGCGCTTGTGTGCACATGTGTAGCCTACATCATGTCAATATAGTGAAGAGCTGAAAATACCACGCGTTTCAATTTTTACCTAACTTTTCCTCCTGAGTTTCAGGCCGGTGACACACTGGCTGCGTGTCGTGAGCATAGACACTAAAAGAAATGGACACAGCGACCCCATTGGAACTCAATTAAGACAAGTGAAGCCCGTTTTTAGCTATTTTTAGCACTTCTGTTTCTGATACGCAGACTCAAACTAAGCTTGATGACGTCAGCAACCTGTCTGACAGATGTAAATCTTTTAGTAGCTGTGCGTGCAAACTGCCATCGTTAATCTTGCAGAGACGGTGAGCTTGAGCGGGGAGTTCTTTGGCGTGAGTGAGCAGGAGTAAGTATTCTCATTAATTATTTTGTATAGTATTTTAAAATGTAACGCCAGTACGCCATGTTAAGTTAATTGCCTGCGAGCTTCTCCTCCTGTCTGTACGGTAATGCGACAGAGAGTCGAGTGGTTATGACGCAATCGTTAGCCTATTTTTACAAAAACTGTTTATACGGAGCCATAATGTAACATAGAAGGTAATGGAGCCCTTTATACATTGTCGTGTATCTTTAGAAATAAATAATGGACAAACGGAGTCTTTAAACGCCTCAGATGTAAAGTTATTCGCTGTCAAAGTGACGCCAAAATGAATGGGAGTCAATGGGAATGCTAACGCTAGTTAAGTTCTGCTACAAGATGGCGGCACGCAGCCGACTTCAACTTCCGGTCGACTTCCTTGACGCCTGGTCGTGAGCGTGGTGGTTCTGCTGCGTGGCTGCTTCTCGTTTTCTGCACAGTTGCCAACTCTCGCGAGACAAATAAGAAACTGGAGCTTTAAAAACAAGCCCAAAACAAGCCCAATATTATTTGATTTAATATTTATTTTCCGCATTATCATTTATTAACAATAAATGAGCCTACAACATATTAAACTGAAACCACTGCTTTATTAGAAAAGGATAAACTGATTAGGAAAAAAAAGGATAAAAAATAAATAAAAATCAGGGAACTGCAACAAAGCGGAGAGAACGCACTTTCCTCATCTCCGATCACCTGTGAGGCTAATTAGGATTGGAGAGAAGGAAAAGGACAAAAAGACAAACCTTACGAAAAATAACCATGGTTTAATTATAGTAAAACTGTAGTAACCCATGGTTTTTTTGGCGTGTTCACTATAACCACAGATTTACTACAAATACCATGGTTAAACTATGGTTAATTTAGCAAAACCATGGTTAATTTGTGGTTACCATGGTTTAACTATAGTAACCATGGTTTTTTGGTTTTATTTGTAGTAAAACCATGGTTAATTTTTAAGGGAAGAAGGGAAAGACAAGAGCATTAAGGGGAGCTGTAACATATATTTAGCTTAATAAAATCAAATGTAACCATATGTTTCTTCTGTTAGTATAGTATAGGACTAGGCCTACTTGTTTTTTTATTAAAGCCTGTGATAATTAATATATAACAAAAACATTGTAAAAAATTACAAATTTACCTCACAAAAGAAGGTCATCCCTCTCCTCCCTGGCACTGTCCATCATCTCCCCAGCGGTCTCCTCTCCACCTCTGTACATCCCAACACTAAAGTGCTGCAACACTTGTTTATCCTTTTCCCAGTCTTTGTTGTACTTTTTGCCATACTTGGACCACTTCTTTGGAGGCATTGTTTGTAGAAATTGAAATACGTGTTTTTCTGTAGATCAGGCTGCCTGCACGTTGAACGTTATTTTACTCCAATGCAAGTATATAAGGGGGCGGATTCAGCTGAATGTTTTGATGAATGTTACGCCACAGCACTTGTATGATTGCACTGATTTGGCTATATCTGTAAGCAGACAGTGTCAATCAATGTATCAATGTACACCATAGATGTAAAGAAAATGAAGTTGCTTGTCAGATTTTCCTAACAAGCAACCATATATTCTTTAATAAGCCCAAAAAACGCAATCCGCAACCCATGCTGTTTTAACGCGACTTACAAAACAAAACAAAAAAAGCCCAAAGTCGTGTATTATAAGCGGATTTGGCAACTATGGTTTTCTGTGTTTTTATACAGTCTATGGTCTTTACACACCAGAATCGTGCCTGACGTGGCGCTGGCACGCTGCTGCTGTAGGTGACATAGAGGAAGGCCGCCGACAGACCAGGGTCTTGTCTTCATGACAACAGTATCTATACTTCATGTTGAGTATAAATATAAAGCCTACTGATAAAGGACACCGTCAACAGTATTGGCGGAAAAATAGACTATGTTTGACAGGTGCAATATTTGAAAATCGAAAATTATTAATTTATTTTTACAGTTCAGGAGTTCGGAGCGGGATCGCGAATCATTTGAATGTTTTTTTTTTTTTGATAAAAATGGGGAATACAGAGACGTGAATCTGTAAAACAATAAGATGCATCCTGTATAACATATCAATCATGTTTCTAATACATTAAGTATCCTTTTCAGCAGTTTAGATGTCTTTAGAGCTTTTCGATTATTCTGTATTGAAGTTAGAGAGTCGTAAAAAATCTTCAGATCAGTGGAAAATAGTCTACCATTTGGTACAGGCGATATACATTTTGCTTTATGTATATTGTCACGGGCTGAAGAATCACACGACAGGGTTTAGTGCAAAAGTGAAGCCCCGGAGGGTGTATTTATTGACAGGTGCTTTAAACCGTGACGGTGCCAGTAGTGTCAGGTGCTTGTCCTCGGTGCCACGTGATCCTGTCCAGTAGGTAGTATTTCAGCTCCAGGACTGCCCACTTGACGGCCAGCGCCTCCTTCTCCACTGCCACGTACCGTTGTTCTGTTAGGAACAGCTTTCAGCTGATGTAGGCCACCGGGTGCTCCTCACTGTCTTGTACTTGGGATAGTATGGCTCCCAACCCGGTGTCGGATGCGTCCATCTGCAATAAGAAGGGACAGTTAAAGTTGGGAGCGCGCAACACTGGCTCAGACGTGAGCGCCGCTTTTATACTCCTGAACGCTTCTTCTTTCTGGGTTCCCCACTTCACCTTCTCCGGCTGTCCCTTCTTAGTGAGGTCTGTCAGGGCTGTCGCTAGGGAGGAGAAGTTAGGTATAAAACACAGGTAGTACCCAGCCAACCCCAAAAAGCCCCGGCTGGCGTACTCCGTAAGTCACGGGCCCCAATTTCTCCTCGATGATGTACAGGCCTTGCCATTTGGCGAGGAATTTACAGGCTGCTGTTGGGACGAGGACTAGGACGTAATCACCTGGCTGGAATTCCCGTGGTTGGGCCGCCCGGTCGTATCATCGACGCTGAGCTTCGATGCTGCTGCTCTCAGGCCTCTTTGGCGACATCGAGCAGGCCACGGGGCTGCCGCCCAAACAGAAGCTTGAATGGTGTGAATCCTGTAGAGGCCTGGGGGACTTCCCGAATGCCGAAGAGGACGTATGGCAGCATTTGATCGCGGCGGAGCATCTTCTTTAATGTTTGGTTAAACCTTTCGACCAGCCCATCGGTCAGAGTGTGGTACACGGTGGTCCGAAGCTGCTTTACCCTCAGGAGGTGGCAGAGGTCAGCCATTGTCCGGGACATGAAGGGGGTGCCCTGGTCGGTCAGTATCTCCTGGGGTATGCCGACCCGGCTGCACAGCAGGAAGAGCTCCTGAGCGATGGCCTTGGATGTGGCTTTGCGCAGTGGAAAGGCTTCGGGGTACCGGGTCGCATAATCCACTATGACATATGTGTTCATGTCTCTGGGCGGACTTTGGCAGCGGCCCTACAACGTCCATTCCTATCCACTCAAAGGGCACCTCAATGAAGGGCAGCGGGATTAGCGGAGCTGGGGGAGGAGTTTGTGGCTATGTCCATTGGCAGTCCGGACAAGCCTGACAAAACCGCTTGATCTCCGCCTCCATGCCGGGCCAATGGAACCTGTCTCGGATTCGTTGAGTGGTGTTCTGCGCCCCTAGGTGGCATGCCATAGGATGGGAATGGGCGAGCTCGACGATTGTCTGTCTTCATGCATAGGACTACCAACTGCTTTACCTCCTCCCCTCTTTGCTGCGCGACACAGTACAGCAGGCCATTCTGGACCATGAAGTGTGGGGTTGGGTGTGGTGGTGGTTGGACCTCTTTCCCCTCAAAGGCCGGGTGACTTGATGAGCAGTTGGTCAAAGCCTGGCCAGTCTCTTCCCAACAGGACGGGCACAGGCAGGTCCCTGACTATGCCCACTTCCAGTGGCCAGGTGCAGGTCCTCGTGGAGAGAGTCACCCGCCGGGTGGGTACATTCTGGGTGTCCCCATGGACGAAGGTGTTGGAGAGGCAGGCTTTGGTTCCCATCCGTTGGGGAAATAGGGAGGACTGGACCAGGCTTACCGCACTTCCAGAGTCCAACAGGGCTGTATACAGACGGCCGTTAATGAAAACCTCGGTCTGGGGTGCCTCTTGGGTGGCTCCAAATGGACATCACAGCCTGCCAGCCAGGCGCGATTGGTAGAGGGTGGTGGCTCCGTTGGCATTGGCTCGTCCTGTATGCCGGGAACCGCCGACCTGCTGACTGTGCACTGGGTGCCCTCTGGTGTGCGTTGCTCCTGGTACACCCTCCGGGGAAACGGCGGTGCTCGCTCCCCAGCCTCTCGTCGCATCATCATCACCATTAGCTCAACGGCCTCGATGAGCTCTCCCACGGTGTGTGGATTCCTCATTCCGGCCGCCTGCTGAAGGGGCCGTGGCTGGGGACAAATACCGGTCCACGATGACGCGTTCGGCCACTTGGGCGGTGCTGGGACTCCCGGCGAGCAACTAGTGATGGGTGACAAAGTTGAGTTTGGCGGCTTGGGCGCGGGCTGGCAACCGACTGTTATACTTCCAGGCTCAGAACAATTGGGCCGCGGCGATGGGAGACAAACCCACGTGCGCCAGAATTTCCTTCCGTAGTTCATCATAGGATTCCTTTTGGCGTGCTGGCATGGAAAAGTAGGCCTGCTGGGGTTCCCCGGTTAGCAACGGTGCCAGTATCCGCGCCCACTCTTCACGGGGCCAGTCCTCTCAAGCGGCGATGGATTCGAACATGCCCAGATAATGTTCCACATCGTCGTGTACGGTCATCTTCGGCAGGAGCTGGGTGGCTTGAGTGCGGGGGTCCGGCAGAGGGGCCTGCTGAGCGGCCGTGAAGCGGAGAGCGGTGACTTCGCGCTCCGTTTCTCCTTGCCGAGTGGCCATGTGCTCAACAAAATGCTGCTGTCGAATGCTTATTTCTGTCAGGTGTTTGAGGAGCTCTTCCGTAGCTGGGGAGGGAGTCACCGCCTGACGAAAAATCAGAGGGGGAAAAAACAATTTGGTGATCCAGTACAATCGTGTGGGTCGGTGATCCTTCAGCAATGTGCCCACATTCTCCACCAGTGTCCCGGGCTGAAGAATCACATGACAGGGTTTAGTGCAAAAGTGAAGACTCCCAGTGGCTGTGCGTGGTATGACGCCCTAAATAGAATCTCAAAGGAACCTCAAATTTTCATATCAACTTCAAATTTATAACATAACTTATTTAGACACAAGGCTTTAATTTTATACCAATTTTAGAGTAAAACCTGTTATGTAAAATATTTATAATAAATATATCAAAAATTAATAGCGCATATTATTTACAGTACATTTAAACTTCTATAACTTTTTGATACTTCAACTTTTGAAAAAATTCCACTTTTGCCAACATCTGCTTATTTTCTTCTTTTAAAAGAGACCAACCTTATGTTTATATTCCAAAGTGTTCATAAATGACAGCAATTTAGTTTGGAGAGTGCACTTTAATGCCTAAAAAAAAAAAAAAAAATGGGGGGTGACAGTTAAGGGGTTAAGCTACAATCAAGGCTTGTTTATTATGCGCATCTACTGGTGTTGGTTCATTCTGTCTCTCATAACATCGACTTCAGTCTTATTTGGCTGTTGCGGCCTTCACATTACACTTCAGACTTCAGACAGCTGTGCCCCTCAGCCAACCCGGATCCTTCTACGGGTTTATGCATCCAGGGGATTTCACTTCAGAAACTAATCAATTTGATCCTGCTCGCGGCTTTTCCCTTTCAGATCTACGATTTGGACTTCAATTCTTCACACTCTTCCTCAAGCACTCAAAAACCAACGTGCAAGGTTCTGGTGTCACCTTAACAAATTCAAAAATCAATAATAAATTCTGTTCCTTCTCTGCATGGTGAAATTTCTTAAAATCCGACCTAGAACTTCTAAAAACGCTCCTCTCTCTATTTTACCTAACGGAGCACCCCTTTCCAAGGCCTGTTTTAGAACTCATTTAGCCACTGTCCTCAAAAGCTGCGAGAGATCTCTGCATCAGCTATTAAGATCATGGGCAGATGGTCTTCCTCAGCATTGAATCATACATCAGACCTGATTCAAAAAACCATTCTCGAAGCTCAGCAAGCTCTCCAGTAATTAATCAGGTAAATTCATGCAATTACTGGTGGTGGTGTTTACTATATCTGTATGGTCGATCTGTATGTATCAAGGCCTGTATATGTCTGGCCTTTTGCGGCTATTTCTGTACGGTCTATCGAGGCCTATCCGTGTCTGGCTATCATGGCCATTTCTGTACGGTCTATCGAGGCCTGTCTGTGTCTGCCTACTGTGGCTGTCTGCGTCTGGCCTATCGTGGCTAATTCTGTACGGTCTATCGAGGCCTGTCCTTGTCTGGCTATCATGGCTATTTTTCTGTACGGTCTATCGAGGCCTATCCATGTCTGCCTATTGTGGCTGTCTGCGTCTGGCCTATCGTGGCTATTTCTGTATGGTCTATCGAGGCCTGTCTGTGTCTGCCTATCGTGGCTATTTCTGTACGGTCTATCGAGGCCTGTCCGTGTCTGGCTATTGTGGCTGTCTGCGTCTGGCCTATCGTGGCTATTTCTGTATGGTCTATCGAGGCCTGTCTGTGTCTGCCTATCGTGGCTATTTCTGTATGGTCTATTGAGGCCTGTCTGCGTCTGGCCTATCGTGGCTATTTCTGTATGGTCTATCGAGGCCTGTCCGTGTCTGGCTATCATGGCTATTTTTCTGTACGGTCTATCGAGGCCTATCCGTGTCTGGCTATCATGGCTATTTCTGTACAGTCTATCAAGGCCTGTCCGTGTCTGCCTATTGTGGCTGTCTGCGTCTGGCCTATCATGGCTATTTCTGTATGGTCTATTGAGGCCTGTCCGTGTCTGGCTATCATGGCTATTTTTCTGTACGGTCTATCGAGGCCTGTCTGTATCTGCCTATCGTGGCTATTTCTGTAAGGTCTATCGAGGCCTGTTTGTGTCTGCCTCTCGTGGCTATTTCTGTACGGTCTATTGAGGCCTGTCTGTGTCTGCTTATCGTGGCTGTCTGCATCTGGCCTATTGTGGCTATTTCTGTACGGTCTATTGAGGCCTGTCTGCGTCTGCCTATCGTAGCTGTCTGCGTCTGGCCTATCTGCAGCTCCGTCTTCTGGGAAGCGGAGAGGTGGGGGTTGACACCCACAACCATGGGCTCAGTGAGGCTTAGGGCAGCTACTTGGTCCCGGGTCCCCACCCATTTCTTCAGGAGGTTGATGTGGTAGAGTTGCTCCGGCTGCCGTCTTCCCGGCTGTCTCAGGTGGTATGTGACCAGCCCAATCCTCTCCACCACCGAGTAGGGTCCTTTCCAGGAGGCCAGAAATTTGCATACAGAGCTGGGGACCAGGACCATGACGCGGTCTCCCGGTTGGAACTCCCGTGGTTGGGCTGCCCAGTCGTAATGACGTTGCTGCGCCTGCTGGGTGCTGGTGAGGTGTTTCCGGACTAACGGCATCACTCGATCGATCCGTTCCCTCGTTTGCCGGACGTGTTCAATGATGGTACGATGAGGGGACGGCTGCTGCTCCCACGCCTCCTGGGCCATGTCCAAGAGGCCTCAAGGTTGACGGCCGAACAGGAGCTCGAAGGGGGTGAAGCCAGTTGAGGCCTGAGGAACTTCGCAGATCCTAAAGAGCATGTAGGCAATCATGAGGTCCCAATCCCGCTTGTCCTCCGCTGCTACGCATCTGAGCATTTGCTTGAGGGTCTGGTTAAATCTCTCTACGAGTCCATCGGTTTGGGGGTGATAGACGGTGGTCCACAACTGCTTCACCCGCAGCAGCCGGCAGAGGTCTGTCATTAGCCGGGACATGAAGGGGCTTCCCTGGTCAGTCAGGATCTCCGAGGGGAGGCCGACTCGGCTGGCCAGCAAAAACAGCTCCTAGGCGATGGACTTCGTGGTGGCCTTCCACAGGGGGACTGATTCTGGGTACCGGGTGGCATAGTTGACGATGACCAGGATGTGCTCATGAGCGGGCGTCACTCCTGGACCACCCTCCGGGGGAATGGCGGCAGCCGGTCCCCTGCCCCGCTGTGATGGACAGCATCTGCCAGCTCGATTGCCTCCACTAGTTCCCGATGTTACTTGGGATCCTCATGCCGACGGTCTGTCGGTGGGCGCGAGGTAGTGCGCGCAAGAGGCGATCGACCACCACTCGTTCCGCTACCTGTGTTTGGGTGGGGTCTCCTTCCAACAACCAGTGCTGGGCAATGCGGCTGAGTTCGGCCGCCTGGGCATGGGCTGGCACCCGGGACTTGTATTCCCATTTGTGTAAATGCTGGGCGGCGCACACCGACTTCGGTGGTGCTGGTGACACAAAGAGGGGAAAAAATTAGGAGTAGGGGCGTTGATCTTGTCGGTAATTCTTCACTGTTCTGCCCGTATTCTCCACCACTGTCACAGGGTGAAGAATCACTCGACAAGAGGTGCGTGAAATTAAATGCCCCCGAGGGTGGATTTATTGAGTAGTGTGGGGTGCCTGGTGAAGTGTGCTGCTCCGCTTTCTGGTGGCCGGTGCCAGTTAAGGTGAAAGTGGGAGACCTGACGTGCTCCAGAGTGGGTGGGCTGTCGGTCACTCGCTGCTTACTGCGAAGAAATGAGACAGGGGTTAGAACAGCGTTTAATTCGGTTCGAGACCGTCGTTTGAGTGCAGCATGTGCTCCTTAAGAGTGTGCAGGCTGATGGGGAGCAGCTGTGACGAGGACGTGCAGGTGTTTTCTGTTGGTTGCCAGGGCGACGCTGATTACTCTGGGAGTGCTTGTCACAATATTATTGATAGTGTCAAAGTCTAAAGCATTTAGTCCTCCTTCTGATACACTTCTGATTATGGTTTTCCTTTTAATATATTCTGTTTTACCTCTCCAAATAAATTTAAATAAAATTTTATCAACTGCGGCACACATTTTAGAATCGACATAAAGCGATAACGCTGGATATACAATTCTGGAGATCCCTTCAGCCTTTGAAATCAATACACAACCTTGAATAGATAAATTTCTTTGGAGCCAACAGTTAAAAAATTTTTTGTTTTGTTTTTTGTAATCTTTGCGAAAAATTCTCTCTTAGTCTCTCTGTATATGATTTACTAATTACAATACCCAAGTATCTAACTAATTGTTTAACCTGTATTCCAGATATACTTGAGTCTTCTAGTTGGTGTACAGCCATAATCTCACTCTTAGACTGATTCACAGATAGACCTGAGGCATCAGAGAACAATTTGAGTGCCTCCAGAATAACAGGGACCTGATGTTTGTTTTTCAAAAATAAACAAGTGTCATCAGCAAGTTGACTAATGGTTAAAGTGAAATCTCCTATCTCAATACCTTTGATTTGAGAGCAATGCAGAGTGTAAAGATTCAAAGTTTCAGCTACTAATTGTTGAGAGATTGTCTTTTGTCCATGTTAAGTTACCGTAGTTTGGGTATGCTAACCACTAGAAGGCACTGTATGATTATTATTGATTGAGTCCAACGGATGGCTTAGGCTGCACTGTGTTGTAGTAAACTAAAGAACGCTCTTGAATAAATAGAACGAGCCGTGTCTTACCTAATAACATGACATGGTGTCAGAATTAAGTACTCCACGCCGACATTAAGAGCAAAATGGCAAAGTTTGGACCTCCCGAGCCGTTCGATTTCTCGCAGCCAGGGGAGTGGCTTACATGGTGGCAGAGATTCTCCCGGTTTAGAGTTGCATCGAAACTGGACAAAGAGAGCAGCGAAGTGCAGGTGAACTCGCTCTTGTACTCGATGGGGAGAGATGCCGAACCTATTTACGGCTCGTTTGTGTTCCCTGCGGCAACCGAGGCCATGCCACATCCAGAGTATGAGTTTAATCTAGTGATGCAGAAGTTTGATGAACACTTTGTCCCGAAAAGAAACGTCATCCACGATCGCGCCTGTTTTCATAAGCGGAACCAAAGGGCTGGTGAGACAGTTGAAGCTTTCGTGCAGAGCCTGTACGAGCTCGCGCAGCACTGCGAGTTCGGTGCGGGGAAAGACGAGCAGATCCGGGACCGGATCGTCATCGGGATAATGGACAAAGATGTTTCGCAAAAACTCCAGCTAGAGGCGGACCTGACTCTGGAAAGAGCCATCCAGCTTGCACGGCAAAGTGAACAAGTGAAACAACAAAGTGCAGAGCGCGTGGAAACAACAGTGAATGAGGTGAGACGGAAACAGTATAATAGCACAAGGAGGAGCTATGATAAACCACGGCAGGGACAAGGACAGAAATACAGCGAGAACAAATTGAACTGTCAGAGATGCAACAGGATGCATGATAAAAAGGAAAGCTGTCCAGCCCATAACAAAAGGTGCAGGAAGTGCAATAAAATCGGGCATTTCGAGGCCGTGTGTAAATCCAAGATGCTGAAAGAAGTCAGAGCAGAGGCCGTTATGGATCAGAATCAGAATCAGAATCAGAAAGAGCTTTATTGCCAAGTATGCTTACGCATACAAGGAATTTGTTTTAGTGACATAAGCTTGCAGTACACAAAGACAACAACACACAGACAAAAAAAAAAAAAAAAAAAAAACAAATTTACAAATTGGCAAATAAATAAGTGTATAAACAATTGTGCTATAAATGATAATGGAATAGGATTGAGTGAGATGCAGGAATGTTCTAGGATGGAGGGTTAACAAATAAATATAAGGATATTGCACATTTATAAGCATAAGTAGGGAACATTTAACTGTTCATGAGGTAGATTGCCTGGGGGAAGAAACTGTTCTTGTGCCTTGCTGTTCTGGTGTTTGCGGCTCTGAGGCGCCGGCCAGATGGCAAAAGTTCAAAGATGGGGTGACTTGGATGTGAGGGATCCAGAGTGATTTTCTGAGCCCTTTTCCTCACTCTGGATGTATACAGTTCTTGAAGGGTGGGCAGGGGAGCACCAATAATCCTTTCAGCAGTCCAAACAGTTCTCTGTAGTCTTCTGATGTCTGATTTTGTTGCTGAACCAAACCAGACAGTTATTGAAGTACAGAGGACAGACTCAATGACGGCCGAGTAGAACTGTTTTTTTCAGGATTCAGATGAGGATTCATTTTTTATTGGAGAACTATTCCTGAGAGCAACCACAAAGTCAAAACCAAACATCATTGAGGAGTCAAACGCCGATACTGACTGGGATGTAGAGCTACTTGTGAATGGCAGTCCAGTGGATTTTAAAATCGATACAGGTGCTGATACCACCGTTATGACTGAAGAGGCTTTCAGCAAATTACGTCAAAAACCAAAACTGAACAAGTCCAGGCCAACAGTGTACAGCCCAGGTGGGAAAGTCCGATGCGTGGGTAAATTCCTTGCCACCACTACATATAAAGGTCAGAAATACCAATACTGGATTACAGTTGTTGAAGGACAGTATGTTAGTAACTTGTTGGGCAAGGCGGTGGCAAAGCACATGGGGCTGGTAGAAAGAGTCAATGCTATCAGTAGTGACTTAACAAGTGATGTGTTTGGGGAAATAGGACTACTGAACTGTGAGCCTGTAAAGATCGAGCTGACTGAGGAAGCAGTCCCATATAGCGTCAACACGCCACGCAGAGTTCCGTTTCCGCTCCTTCCAAAAGTAGAGAAAAAGCTAAAGCGTATGCTGAGCCTCAAAATCATTGAGGAAGTTACAGAGCCGACAGACTGGTGTGCCCCAATGGTGCCCGCTCCAAAACGCAACAAGGACGAGGTCAGAGTGTGTGTGGATTTGAAACGCTTGAACAAGGGAGTGAAGCGTGAACGTTATATTTTGCCCACACTGGATGATATATGACCTAAGCTGGCAGGAGCCAAGGTTTTCTCCACTCTGGATGCCTCTAGCGGGTTCTGGCAAATTACATAGGACCCCAGCTGCCAAAAATTGACAACCTTCATCAACCTTGCATCCACTCACTAACCTGCTCAAGAGAGAGACTGCGTGGGTTTGGGGTGAGCCTCAGGAGAAAGCATTTAACAAAGCAAAAGCAATGCTCATGGCTGCACCAGCTCTTAGTTATTACGACGCCAACAAACCAACAGTGGTCAGTGCCGACGCCAGCAGTTATGGCCTTGGAGCTGCCCTGTTGCAAGACCATGATGGAGAGTTGCGGCCCGTTGCCTTTTGCTCGCGCACACTCACTGATGCAGAGAAGAGGTATTCGCAGATCGAAAAGGAGTGTCTGGCATCTGTCTGGGCCTGTGAACGTTTCGCCCGCTACATCCAAGGTATGGGCCGAGTCCGTTTACAAACTGACCACAAGCCACTGGTGCCATTGATCAACTCATACGATCTGGACTAAACGCCCATATGATGCCAGAGACTGCTTATGCGCTTCATGCGATTCAACGTCACTGCTGAACATGTTCCCAGTAAGCAGCTAGTAGTTGCAGATACACTCTCCAGACATCCACTGAAAGACAGTTACGTGCCTGAAACAGAAACGCAAGTAAAGGCATATGTGAACACTATGGTGGCTAGCAAACCAATCAAGTCAACCAAGCTCGAGGAAATTCGCAAAGTCACACAAAGCGATGCCGAACTTCAAAAAGTAATCACATTCATCCGAAAAGGGTGGCCTCGTAGAATGACGGAGGGCTCACCACTGCGTGGATACTATGCAGCCAGAGGTCACTTATCAGAGTCGGACAGTCTGGTCCTATATCACGACCGCATAGTAGTTCCAGCAGTACTCAACTGCATGAAGGTCACCAGGGCCACACCAAATGTCGGGAGCGAGCCAAGTTGACAGTTTGGTGGCCAAACATCGGAGCTCAGAACTAGAACTGGTCAGTGACATCGGGACACAGTTCACATCAGCCGAGTTCCAAGATTTCAAACAGAGGTATGGTTTCACTCACATTACCTCCAGCCCACAATATCCACAGTCGAATGGAGCTGCTGAAAGGGCTGTTCGGACTGCCAAGTACATCCTCAAACAGCTGGACCCCTGCTTAGCCCTTATGGGTTATTGCTCTACACCAATCCTACCGAGATCCTACCTCGTGGAGATGGCCAACGGAAATGTGACTTGTCGGAACAGGTGTCACCTCCAGGCTGTTCCTGAGACCGAACCTCCTGCGGAACAGCAATGTGCTCAGCCTACAATGTCTCAGCAGGATAGCAGTTCTCTACCGACAGACGTGACGGCGCCGCCGGAATCACCAGGGAGCCAGCTACCAGCATGCCCTTTCCCAGGGTCTCCCCTTCCGCCATCTACTCCTGTGAGAAGAACTTCCAGGGGCCGTGAGATAAAGGTGCCTCTTAGGTTTCAAGACTGATGATGTTCAAAAGGGCAGAATAATCCCTTTCAGGACTGAGGGCAGTCTACCCCTGTGATGTCCTGCACCGTTCTAAGACTATTGCTAAGACATAATGGAAAAAAAATGTTATTTGATAACAAAGTTGTTGCATTTATTTTGTTATATTATTTAAGAAAATTTAAGATTTAATTAATATTGCAAAATGCAGATGTTTGGGATCTTGTTATTGCTAACTTCTAAAAGGGGAATATGTTGAGAGATTGTCTTTTGTCCATGTTAAGTTACCGTAGTTTGGATAGGCTAACCACTAGAGGGCAATGTATGATTATTATTGATGGAGTCCAACGGATGGCTTAGTGCTCTGTGTTGTAGTAAAATAAAGAACGCTCTTGAATAAATAGAACGAGCCTTGTCTTACCTAATAACATGACACTAATAAAAATAAAAATGGGGAAATAGGGCATCCCTGTCTAATGCCTCTTTGGATACCAGAGAAACACTACTTGAGATATTATTATAGAGTGTGTGCATCATATTTGTAAAAGTTGGGCCAAAACCAAAATGATTAATAGCTTGATACATGAAATTGTGCTATACTGTATCGAAAGCCTTATAAAAATCTAAAAACAAAATAAGAGCTTCCTCATTTACCAAATCTGAATAATCTAAAAGGTCTAAGACCTAAGATCTATTTCTTCCTTTCATAAATCCAGACTGTGTGATAGATATGATTTCCTCCAAGCATGGTTTTAACCTATTGGCATATAGAGATGCTGACAATTTGTAATCCAAGTTAAGCAGTGTGGTTGGGCACCAGTTATCTAAATACAAAACATCTTTATTTGGTTTTGGAATTAGAGTAATTACTCTGTTTCATAGATTTTGTAAATTCTCCATTTGCTGCACACTCATTGAACACACTCAAAATAAACCCACTAATTTCCTCCCCAAAACATCTGTAAAACTCAAACGGTAAACCATCAGGTCCTGGGCTTTTGTTAAAAGGTGTTTTTTTTTTATGATATCATCTTATTCTTTCAATGACATCTCCTCTTCACAAAGGTTTTTGCTATTTATACTTATACTAGGAGTGAAAGGTTGTAACTTGTTAAAAAATAAATCACTTGAGACAGGATTAAAAGATGATGTATATAATTTTTGGTAAAAGTCTGAAACAAATTTTGAAATTATTTTGTCATCTGATATAAGAGTGTTATCAATATACAAAGAGGAATTTTTTTTTAAGTTTGGCTCATTTTTTTTCCAAATTGAAAAAGTATGGAGAGTTTTTTTCTCCGGCTTCTAGCCATTTGGCCCTAGATCTAATAAAGGCCCCTTTAGCCTTTTCTATATAAAATGAAACTAATTTTTCTCTTAATAGATATAAACTTTCTTTCTCTGCATCATTTGGATTGGCAAGACAAGTAATGCGGTTAATCTCTTTCAATATAAAATCTAATTGTAATCCTTTTGACTTCAAAAGTTCTTTACTAAATTTTATAGAGAACATTCGACACTCATATTTAAACAATTCTCAGTTTAATGTATGAGAAATATTAGTATTTTTTTTTAAAGGAATCAATTATGCCTTTAATACACAAACAATAATTGGAATTATGTAATAAAGAGATATTCAATTTCCAATACCCTGGTTTCCTAAATAAGTTATAATTTAGGTCAGAAATTTCTAACTCAGTAACTGCATGATCATTTAAAGGTGCATTGGAAATAGAATATGATTTAACAGAAGAAATCAGATTATCAGATATTAACCAAAAATCAATTAGTGATTTGTATGTCAAATCAGATTTAAACCAAGTGAAGGAAGAGGAAGAGTCATTATGTAAGAATCTATGAATATCTACCAAAGAGAGACTGGAACATATATCACTAATTATTTTGTTATCAGTAGTAGTGCCATATTTTTGGAGGAAATCTATCATAACATAAATCAGCAGCCTCATTAAAGTCCCCGCCCATAATTAGTGATGTAGATGGGAATTTGGTTTTGAAAGAAATTAATTTGGAGGTTAAATCTGTAAAGAGACAAGTATTAAGACTGGATCTGTTAAAGCCATAGACATTTGCTAGAATAACAATGCTTTCCCCAAACTGGATAACAATAATTAACCATCTGCCTTCATCTGATCAATGTGATTCAAGTACAGTGTAATTAAAGTGCTGATTAAATAAAATCATAACCCCAACAGAATTATTGGAACCATGACAGTAGATAATTTTACTCCCCCACTGATTGGACCAGAAACTTTCTTCTTTCACAACTGAATGCGTTTCTTGTATCTTCGATTGTGGACTCTTGGTGGGAGTATCAGGTAACGTTGAAAGAGCAGTTTTATCTACCTGCACAGGTGGCATCGTGTAATCATGCACACGTTTTACTGCTAAAGCGTCTTCCATATGTTGCGATTAGGAAAATAAATTTTATGACGAGACCGAATTGTTATAACCGATAGAAAGAGCAGTCACTTTCTTAAATATCGCGAATCATTTGGGTCAGTTCGGGAGTTCGTAGCGGGTTTCGCAAATCATTTGAATCAGTTCGGAAGATCGTAGCGGGTTCGCGAATCATTTGAGTCAGTTTGGGGATCGCTAATCATTTGAATCAGTTCGGGAGTTCGGAGTGGGATCGCAAATCACGAAAGATTCGAGCTCGTAAATTTTCAAATTGGCCATAACCTTTAATTCGTTGCTGCCAACTGGGGTGGCAGCAGGGGTGGCAAGGCTTTCTTTTAGGGTGGCATTTGCCACCCCGGTAGATCCGCCCCTAATGTATAAGGAGAACTGTTCAAAACAGGATGTACAGAGACAGGTAAATCCCAGTAGACCTTCCATTCCTCCACTCACACATGTCCTTGAGTTTCTGGACGGGTTTGAAACCGCACACAGGGTGAAGTCCGTTTCTCATTCAGGGCTCAAATTGAAAATGAACTGTCGATTGCAGCCGCTGATGCTGGGCTAGAGCCATCTGACCATGAAGATTCGGCTGAGCCCTCACCACAAGATTTTACTAGATTTCCCACCAGGACACGATACACCAGGTCTTCCGTCCTTATCATTCTCGATGGCAGTGTGGTGAAGGGATACTCAGAGAACATCTTTAGGTTGAGAAAGTGATTGGGGTGCATTTATGTCTACAAAATGTAGTCCCTTATCCAGGGCATGCAAGTTGTCCTCATCCCTCATGGCAAGGGCTTACATGCCTTACAATTGACAAGCCACTTCTGTCCTGCAAGCCATGGCCATTCTGCAGGGCTCAACTCAGAAGTCAAACCACAATCAGTTCCAGCGGTCTATGAAGGTTATGGTGCAGGCTCTGAGTCGGACGATGCCCACACAAGTGGTCCAGGAGTGCCACCTATGGCTCGACCTGATGGGGATGTGGGATGCTGGGAAAGTATGTTTAGTGCTGGCTTAATCGTCAACACTGATGAGGATTTCGCAAAGCAGGAAGGTGGCACCACCAGCTTATCCACAGGGCAGGCTACTAATAAACCCCACAAGGCTTCGAAGTGGACCTGAGACAGGGGACCTAGGGAAGAAGGAGAGCCTGCTCACCTGCTCATCCCAGACTTAAGCTTGAGCCTCACTCCTGGCAAGGGGGATTGGAGGAGAATGTTATCATCAGCCAAACAGCATCTGGTGGATGGCTACCTATGGTCAGCAAAAGGCCAATTCCCTTGATTCCCTTGTCACATGGCACAAACATCTGCACCAGAACCTGATCAGATATACGACTGTATCTCACGTTCTGATGTACCATGTCTGTTGTATGGATCATGCATGACATGACAAGATACAACAAACTTAAGCTTCTTTAACCATCACTGGCTTCCTTAACAGCAGACCAAAGGAACAAGATAAGAGCAATGCACCACTGTTACATTTTGATTTAGTTTTAGTAATAGTCTTTTGACTAAAATGCCATTTTGTTTTAGTCATATTTTAGTAGTGTGGCCAGAGGTATAAATACAACGTATTTTCAACGGGTGTTAAAACAGTGTATGGCCCCTTTAAGAGATCACCGATCTCTGCTCGCGAGATTTCCTGTTTGGCATGTGCGTGAACAGAACAGCCATTTCGTGATGATTCGAGTGTAGCAGCCGAGTGCTGTGTCGTCGTGTTGGCAACGGGGAGATTTATTTTGAAGTTTTGCTGTCTTCCTGGGTAAATATCACTGTAAAACCTTTCTTTTATATCCGTGAAAACAGAGACCTATTTTGTGCGAACGTTTGAAGTGTAATTTGTTGTAGATGAGATCGGATGGAGTGTGATCCACGTGAACCTCGTGTCTGGTGATAGTGGAAACTTCCAGTGTAAGTTCAGAATTTGTCTACTCTTGTATTAGTATTTGGAACTGTACAAACACTATTAGTGCTGTTAAAACTCTTGTTTTAATGTTTAACAATGTGTGTTTTTGTGACAAAGGTGATTATTGTGAGTGCAAAGATGAGATGACTTTATTAATGTGTTTCTTTGATCTCTTCTTTGTACCATAGCACTACCGTATTCTTTACTTTATCAGTAGTTCATTTTTTTGACCATTTTGTATGAGGATTTTGGTGATATTTATTTGTGTTCTTAAAGACAAAGTCCAAATCACCTGATGAAGCAGTAGATATTTTTGGTAATACTCACTCCAGAGTAAATTATTTGGGAGTGCGAGTCTTGTGCTGGTTTTCAACCAGTGTTCATCTGCTGGAAATCTAAGATTTTGTTTTTTTTGTTACATTGGAATGGGTGAAACATCACATTTATTTTTATTTATTTCTTTAATGTCTTCAGTGTCATTACACTGTGTAATTCTTGGAGTGACAATTTGTATTTAGTAATTTTTCTTAATTCTATTTTTTGGAATTTTATTTACTTTTATTTATTTATTTTTGCTCCGCTGTGTTTCCGCCGACCACTGTAACTTCTTTTAAAGGAAACAAACAGCAGTCAGATAATACCCCAATATAAACAAATTAATCTGTTGCAGTGTGTTTCTTTTCCTGACCACCTGGTTACAGTAGTATGAATTTTTTTTTTATTCCTGTTTTACAGTAGTCAAATAAAATCTAATGGGTTTAGTTAAACTGCCTCCAAAGTGCATGCAGGACGCTCCATCTTTGCAGGAGTTCTGATTGTGACACCAGAGGTTCCTGATTAGCGCTCTGTGAATAACAACAGTGTGAGAAGAGAGCTGACGAGAGGACAATCCTGCCAGGATAGGAGGAGCCAGAATTGATCATTTTTGTTTTTATGTTTTACATCATAATAGAAGAGATGGTGATGTACCTCAGGCTTAGCCAAGACCAAGGCCAGGTAAGTTACACTGGTTTGCTGCGTCCTTTGTCGGATTACAATTGAATTGGCTTTGGAATGGCTTGGAGCTTACTTGAATAATGTTAGGCTGATTGATATCTTACAAAGGTGCAATTTTATATAGTTTATTGTCTTGACCATGGTGATCATATGTAGACAGATTAGCAAAAATTAAACTGTGAATAAAAAAAAAAAGACAAACAAATAAAAAAAAAAATAATACAAATACATTCATTAAATATTCTCAAACCATCCTGACAAATTATTTTTTTCAGAACAATACTGTATATACCTTTACTTTTACTCTCAGTACATTCACTATATTAGAGTATGCAAGATAATTCATTTACTTAAAGGATAGTTCAGCCAAAAATGTAATTTCTGTCATTATTTACTCACCCTTAAGTTATTCCAGGTTTGGAATTTCCATTTTTGGGTGAACTATCCCTTTAGCTAAGGGTTTAAATGAGTAGTTTTTTCCCCAATGCAATTAGTAGTTACTAAAAGTAGTTTACTAAAGTACCTCAGTATTTATTTTACTAATAACATTGTAATAGCTCTAAACAATTTCAATTTTCTTTCTTTCCCTAAATCAGACATGCCCCCTGTGCTGCAGGATAGAGCTGAATGTGCCTGCGCTGGACCGGTGACAGGTTTGGGGCTGAGCAGCGAGGCCCTGACAGAGCTGCTGCATCTTCTGAGAAGTGAACATCAACAGTGATGTGAACACAATCCAGACCCTGGTGTTTCTCTTCTGTCTGTACATCACACAGAGTGGTCTCCAGAGTGTTTGACATGTGCCTCATTCCACTGTCCACCGCATTATCCTCTGAGTGTCTGAGGAGCAGCTGGACATTCACCAAGAGATTGACCTCCTGAAGACCCCAGAACACATGGAGACAGGGCTCAAAAAGTGATGTTTTTCTGATGTTAAATCCAAGCTTACTACTCTTTTATTTACACATGTGAATATGCAAATTAAAAAAATTACAGAAAGTACTCAGGCTTATAAAATAAAATAAACTACAGAAATTAGGTTGTTTCACTGACAATGCAACATTTAAAAATAGATCATAAGTTATGACTTTAACTATGGATCTATGAGACCGAATGATGACCGTCACCAAGGTCTTACCTTGAATGACGCCATTCCTCCAGCTCTCCTCGAGACCTAATGTAAACAATGTCAGGTGACTGACCCCTAGTGGTTGGTTCCCTATAAAACATCCGGATGAACCGAACACTTCCTCTTGCCTGGAACGCCTCAGTTCATCCCGAGTGACAAGAAATGGTGACGGTCATCATTCGGTCTCATAGATCCATAGTTATAGTCATAACTTACGATCTTTGAGACCGAATGATGACCGTCACCAAGGTCTTACCTTGGATGACTAATGCCATCAAGGTCACGAGGGAATGTAAGCCTCTCCTTCTTTACATCCCTGCTTAGCGGCCGAGAGCAGAATTGTGGACCCAAGTGTAACTGGGTCCGCCACATTGACCCTGTAATACCGGGCAAAGGTACAAGGTGAGCTCCATGATGCCGTTGCACATATGTCCGTTAGTGCCACCCCCTTCAGTGCGGCCCAGGATGTGGCCAGACTCCTGGTAGAATGAGCTACCAGGTTCCCTGGGACTGATAAGCTCTGACTGGAGTATGTGTGTGCAGTAGTGTCTACTATCCAATGGGATAGGCACTGTTTCGAGGCTGGTTTTATCGAAACACAAAAACAACTGAGTGTGTAAATGTTGTAACGACTGTGTCCGCTCAATGTATGTGCGAAGTGCTCGAACTGGACATAAGGTAGCAAGATCAAGTTTTGTACAAGAGAGATCAGGATCAGGTTGAAACGCTGCAAGTTCGATTACTTGATTGATCGTGCAAGTATTAAGAACTTTAGGCAGGAAAGACGGGTTCGGCCAAAGAGAGACCCCTGAATAGTTTGCCTTCCATCTCAGACAGTCTTCACTTACTGCTAAAGAATGTAACTCACACACTCTCTTTGCTGAACAGATAGCAAGAAGAAAAACTGTTTTCCACGTCAGTGATTTAAGATCTGCCTGGGCCAATGGTTCAAATGGGGCTCTAGTCAATGACTGTAGGACCATGTGAAGATCCCAGGATGGTGATCTCAGCCTTTTGCCTGGATAGAGGCGACGTGCACCATTGAGAAATTGAGTAACCAACATGTGTTTACCAACTGATAAACCTTCCACAATACTGTGGAAATGGGAAATAGCCGCCACATAAACTCGTACTGTGTTGACTTTTTTTCCTGAGTCTAAAAGTGACTGAAGAATGCATTAAATGGAATCGAGACCCCAATTCATGGGGTCTAAGTTTTTGTCCTGACACCAGTTAGAGAACACACGCCAATTACTCGAGTAGTTATCCCAAGTGGAAGGTGCTTTAGCATTGTTTATGGTTTTCCTTACTGCCTCCTCTAGCTGACAAGAGAGGGGCTCAGTAGGGGCCAAACCCAGAGTTGTAATGTGGCTGGGTTTGGGTGCCAGATCTGTCCCTCCACTTGAGAGAGAAGGTCTGTTCTGGTTGGTAGTGGCCATGGATGGCCCTGTACCAGACATAGGAGAAGTGGGAACCAATGTCTCTTTGGCCAATTCGGGGCGATCAGTAAGATCTTGCAACATCCCAGATCCACCCTTTTGAGCACATGAGGAATCAATGGTAGGGGAGGAAAAGCGTATAATAAACCTCCCGGCCACTCGTGAGACAGTGCATCCAGTCCCAAAGGCCCTCCTTGGCCACTCAGAGAGAACCACATCTTGCAATGGGTTGTCTCGGCTGATGCAAACAGGTCGGTGTGGGCTCTCCCAAACCGGGTCCAAATGAGATGCACCACCTCCGGGTGTAATTGCCATTCCCCCGGGAGAGGTCCAGTTCGGGAGAGGAGATCGGCTGCGCGGTTCACTTTACTCTCAGCTCCTGCACATTGATGTGTTCCATAGTCCATGGGAACATCCATGAGCCTCTGACTGATCTTTCTTGCCAGACAGCCCCCCAACCTTTCAGAGAAGCATCGGTTGTCACCACCATTCTCCTCGCTGGTATATTCCCCAGAGGAACACCTTGACCCAACCTGCTGCTGCTTATCCATGGACGCAGAGCCTGAACACATTTCTGTGTGACTTTCAACTTCACTCGCCTGTGTAATTTTGGGTGGAGTTGAAATTTGTTGATCCACCATTGCAATGGTCATGCTTTGAGCAGTCCCAGAGGCACTACCTTTATGGCTGCCGATATCATCCCCAGTAATCTTTGGAACTGTGCCAACTCCATTCGCTTGCCTAAGCGGAAAGATAGTGCCAGGGCAGATAACCTTGCTACCCTCTGTGGGGACAGATATGCTGTCATTGTTAAGGTGTTCAAAACTAACCCTACAAATACGGTTTCTTGCCGTGGTTTGACATTGCTTTTTTTGAGATTCATGCGGAACCCAAGCTCTTGTACATGGTTGATAACAGCCTCTGTATCTCTTAGAACCTTGTGACGGCTTGGTGCACAGATTAGCCAGTCGTCCAGTTATGGGAGGATCTTTATACCCACTGCCTGAAGAAGGTAAAGAACGGCTGACACCACCCTGGTAAATACACGGGGAGAGAGGGAAAGGCCAAAGGGAAGGACCTCAAATTGATATGCTTGGCCTTGAAAAGCAAAGCGAAGGAACTTCCTGTGATCTGGATGAATGGACACATGAAAGTATGCATCTTTGAGGTCTAGTGTTGTAAACCACTCGTTTGGCTCTATAACCTCCAAGATTTGGGCGGTGGTCAGCATCTTGAATGGCAACACTTTTATGTATGCATTCAGACGTCTTAGGTCTAAAATGGGTCGGAGACCACCATCTTTTTTGGGCACAAGGAAATAGTTCGAATAAAACCCAGTGTGCTGTTCGCAGGGTTGTAGCTGTGTAATTGCCTTCTTCCCAAGAAGGGTTGTTATTTCTTTGGATAAAATTTCTGCCTGGACTGCGTCTTTGACCACAGTTAAGTGAATCCCTGAAAACAAAGGAGGTCGTTGCCGGAACTGGATTCTGTATCCGCTTTTTATCATAGCGAGTACCCAACGATCTGAGATTTTCCTCTCCCAG
The DNA here is from genome assembly GCF_003368295.1 of Carassius auratus. Taxonomy (NCBI): domain Eukaryota; kingdom Metazoa; phylum Chordata; class Actinopteri; order Cypriniformes; family Cyprinidae; genus Carassius; species Carassius auratus. The sequence goes on from NC_039247.1 coordinate 30,980,739, forward strand.
CTGTCCAGGCATAGCTGGGAGCAGATTCCGGCAGCTCTTCCAGGATTGCTACGCAGTTCCCCCATAGGGGGATTTCACTGAGCCGCTGCGAACCGTGGAGACAGTGTGATAACTAAATTCCTTGATTCCAAAATTTTTTATTTATTTATTTATTTTTTATGCAACACCTATCTATGCGCGAATGCACAGATAAAGACAGGTGACCGATTCCCCTCTGCTGCGAACAGCAGATCACCAGGTAAACAAATAAACCTCCTTTCAACTGATGTGAATATAGAGCAAAAAGTTACTCACCACATCCATACGCTTCTTAAGCGTCGGAATACAATCCCTGAAAATATAGAAGAAAATATAGAAGAAAAAGGAAAAAAATACCGCAATCCTCAGGGGCACCAGGCGCCTGCACTATAGTGACGGATTGAATGGGTACAGATTTCCAAATAACAGCGTATACACGCGGATTTCCTACAAACCGGTCTCTAGAGAGGCGAGAAAGGCAAAGAGGAAGTGTTCGGTTAACGGACACTGTGATGAAGCTCTTATGTGTTTGCAGTACACAAGCCACGGACGGTTAATACTGATGACTTCACTGTGATGTAACCGTCTCTCTTTCTCTCTCTCTTACTCTCTCTCTTTCTCTCTCTTTCTCTCTCTCTCTCTCTCTCTCTCTCTCACACACACACACACAATGCGTAAAACTCCACATTTGAACAGTCAATAGCAAATACTTAAACTAATAAGAAAACATACTTACAGTAGCTGATTCAGAAATGCCAGATTGTCATAGCAAAGTCAGAATTACCTCCTCTCTTAGGTTCACTAAACAGTCGTCCATAAAATGCGTTGCTGTTCTGTTATTATAATCTTAAAGATTCCTAAATGCATCTACTTTCAGAAGACCAAATAAAGTGCTTTTTCTTTCTCCTAGATACACACAGCATCTCTCTGACATGACTGCTTCAACACTAACTGTGTTACTGAAACCACATGAACATTTCTCTTTGCATGAACATTTGGATGCCATTACGCAAATATTCCCACATCGTGATGTAGACATGTGGGGGCGTGTTTGAAGGAGTCTTAACTCTCATAAAGAATATCTCTGGTTTTGAGACTTTAGTCTTTACAACTTCAGGGATCTTATCTATGTACAATCAGCTTGTAACACTTCTAAGAGAAAGGAAAACTTGAAATCGCATCATATGACCCCTTTAACCCCTTTAAAACAGTCCCTTTATTCCCTCATTGATCTCCTGTGTTCTTCTCTCTTCTGTCTCTCCTCCCTGAGCAACTCCACCAGCTTCCAGTCACTCCCTCACCTGTTTCAGGACACATGCAATCCTAAGAAAGAGCAAATAAACCATGCCTGTTAACAACAGCAGCACAATGAATTCCAGCAAAAATGTGTCTATTAACTTGCTTAGTTTGTATTTTTATAAGACTTTCCCCAGCAGGCAAATTTTCTCCAGAATGGTTCTAAAACAAGAGAAACTGGAAACACTTAATGAGAAATATAAAGACCAGTTTGCAATATTAACATTAGAAAATTCGACAGCAGTCGAAGTTCTGAAGCTTGGTTAAAACATTTGTAGACATATCTTGAATGACAGCACTACAAAAACACAACAAAGGGAAAGACTATGGCCTTATATAGTGGTAGTCTTATTGTTTGTGGTCTTTGAGTAAAAAAAAATGCCCAATAACAATTTCACTAGGTATTTGAGTAAATGAAAACACAATACTTTAATTTCAATGTAAATTCCCCTACACAACTCTCACCCACCGTGTTCTTTGAATATAAACACTAATGTCATCTGCGCACAAGTGATTGTGGGATATGGTTGGGTGCATTTGAAGTCACTTTCATAATACATCAGCCTTAGTTATGCTGCGGTGATGCAATCGGTCTTGGAATGGGCTCTTCAATTATGCACTCCGGAGTCCATACACTTCAGTTTGGGACACAGTTTCGGTCATGGAGTTTTAGTTTTTGTTTTACCCTGTCTTGTTTTGTTTCTTAACGCAGGGTGCATCTCAATCAGCTCCCTAGCTCCTTACCTCATTATATCATGTACATGAATTCGGTCACTGGTAAGTTTCTAAATTTCCTGTGACATGATTACGTACAACGTCAACGGACAACATTATAGAACATCATTGCTTGAATTAATCAACAACATACAGGACCAATCTCTTTTTAATATTATTTTTATTCTCTTTAATCTTTCTGTTACATGATCTTACAACATTTCAGACAAATATTAATTACAAATATTAACTAGATTTGAGAGTTGTCATGTGCATACATGGTACTCAAGCACCTAGCCCAATTGGGACTTCAGGTCAACTGGGAGAAGATCAAGCTCTCCCCTGTGCAGTGCATCCCTTTTGTTGGTGTAGAGATGGACTATGTCACAAAGAAGACCGTTAAATATTTCCAGAACTATTAAATATTTCCAGAGGCTCCTGGGATACATGAAATCCTCAGCCGTGGTAACATTGTTTGGGTTGATGCAAATGATGCCACTTCAGCATTGGCACAAGTCCCAAGATGAACATGGTACAGTGACACACATTGTGTGGCCATCACGCTAGGTTGTCACCAAGAATTCAGCTGAAATTTTTTTTTTTTTATCAGAAACAAAAGCACACAGTTTTTATGCATGTATCTTTAAATGCAAATTAGCTGCTGCTCACCACACCTTTTCAGAATTGGGTTATGCCTTTACAGCTCATGCTTCGGATACTCTGCCCCCCCCCCCCCAAAAAAAAAATATCTGTTTGGTTTTGATTATCATGTCTATCATGGTCACGCTCACATGAAACTGCAGTTCTTCGACGCTGTGAAAGTTTATTAAATGCTTGCATTTTAAGCCATATCAGTTTAAACTAGAGATGAATTTTTCAGTCCTGCTCCCACAAAAATATACAGTGGGTACGGAAATTATTCAGACCCCCTTAAATTTGTCACTCTTTGTTATATTGCAGCCATTTGATAAAATTATTTAATTCATTTTTTTTCTTCATTAATTTACACACAGCACCCCATATTGACAGAAAAACACAGAATTCAAGTTTTGTCCCATTCCTGCCAGCCAAAGCTAGCAGGTAAACACACTTTTGTTTTTTGCCCCCATTTTTCATGAGCTGAACTCAAAGATCTAAGACTTTTTCTATGCATACAAAGGCCTATTTCTCTCAAATATTGTTCACAAATCTGTCTAAATCTGTGTTAGTGAGCACTTTTCCTTTGTTGAGATAATCCATCCACCTCACATGTGTGGCATATCAAGATACTGATTAGACAGTATGATTATTGCACAGGTGTGCCTTAGGCTGGCCACAATAAAAGGCCACTCTAAAATGTGCAGTTTTATCACACAGCACAATGCCACAGATGTCGCAAGTTTGAGGGAGCATCCAATTGGCATACTGACTGCAAGAATGTCCCCCCGATCGGGATACAGGAAAACACAGAGAGATCCACGTGCAGGTATGTCTTTTATTAGGGGTAATCCAAATCGTAAAAAGTCCAGGAAGGGGTCAAAACCAGAGTAGCAATCCAAGACACCAGACAAAAACACAAGGCAAGGGCAAGACTACAAAACGTTGTGATAACTATACAAGGACTCCGTTACACATACTAAGACAGACAGGGAAATAAAATAAATACACAGGGAAATGACAAACGCTAATGGGGAATGGGCTGAGTGCAATGATTAATGATTAGTGACAGCTGAGTGCAATGAGAAGACAGAGATCATGGGGAAGGAGGACATCTAGTGGTTACCCAGGGAACACAAACCAGACACTGTCACAAATAATTGAACTAATAATACATCGAACTACAATTCTTTCAGAGTAAATATGCGTATAACAATATGTAACAAATTAAAACTCCATAATCATCGGGAAGAAGGAGGCGGGAACCGGCGGACAATCAAATAAGGTTTTAATAATCAAAATAAATACAAAACAGCACAAATAAAAAGCAAACACAAACTAAAACCCAGGCCTGGTCCTCTCTCGTCTGTCACTGTCGTCACTCCCTGTTTTATATCCTTCCATCTCCTCCGTGGGACTCTAAACCGGTGTTGCTCATTTCCAATCACTCCACCGGCCTTGCTCCTGTTCCCATGTCTCTCGGCCTTGCCCCACTCATCACATACCCCCATCGCCCCTCGCAGGCCAGGGGGTACCCACAAGACTGCGCTCTACCCCCCCTCCCTCCGGGGGGACCGCTCACGCTGACCTGCGGGAACCTGGGGGTAGGACAGATGTCCTAAGTGAGATCCTTACCTCCCTCGTGGAGGGAGAGGTGAATATTAGAGTAAAACTTAGAAAAGAAAAAAGAAAAGAAAAATGGAGATGAGAGCTCCCTAAGGAGCCATGGAAACAGACGTTCTCTCAGACCAAGTGCTACTGAGAACTTTCTGTGTCAGTCTCTTATGGAGCGACTGGGTTCATGCCTCTGAACAACCAATGAACGTCCAAAGATCTGAAAAGGGAAAAAGTTTCTTTGTCTCTGGGGAAACACCCAATCGAGTAAGTTATGGTGTTTTCAGAACTCAGCAGTTATATTCCTGCAAGATGGTAATTCCAGAATAATACATTTTACTGTAATTTCCTATGTATGAGTGGTTCAGTCAAAGCAAGACGGTTAAACACATACCAAGAATGACAGGTAAAGGTAGGAGAAACATGAAGTTACATTCATATGCAGAATTACACACATTTAAAGTCTGATTAACACACAATAAAATTACAGATACTCCAATTTGATATGGGAAGACATCTAAGCACATAAAGGAAATACAGTTAAGACATTTACAATACATTTACTTTCCTTTTTCCTTACAAGAATTCCTAGCGAGCTGGGCTTTCTGTTTCTCCCAGTTGGGTCATAAAGTTTTATGACCTGGTCAGAGGTAGGGTTACAAAATCACGACTCTATTTAAGAACTTTAATTAGGAGAAACATTTTCAAGTTACAAATCAGAAAATCATAGCCATCGCATAACAGGACTAACCAGTTACGCAACACACAAACCTATCAAATACATCTTAGTAATGACTTACATGAAGAGTGTAAAGAAACGTTTGTGTGTGTGTTGTGGAATGTCACGTCAGCCGTGTGGGGAAAAACGGGGGTTTCGTTTTTCCTTTGAGGCTCACGCGAGAATCTCTGGAGGCTCTCTCTAAGGTGTAAAATGTCACCACGCCATGGGATGTTGCCGACATCACGGCACCCAAATGGTGAGTAATGTTGGAGTGGTTTGTAAAACGAAGGTCCTTGTTTACTCAAGTTCTGGTCTTTGAGGCAGGAATGTGTTAGAGAGTCAGGATTCATTAATATGAAACAGATGGCTGAATACCATCCACTCATTAGTGTTACATTGGTCTCGACCAGACTGCAGTTTGTCATCATAACCGACTTGAGTGGGCAAATGCTCACATTCGATGGCACTTTGGAGAGGTGTTTTCTTCATGGATGAATCCCGGTTTTCACTGTACAGAGCAGATGGCAGAAAGTGTGTATGTCTTCGTGTGGGTGAGCGGTTTGCTGATGTTAACGTTGTGGATCGAGTGGCCCATGGTGGCGGTGGGGTTATGGTATGGGAAGGTTTATGTTATGGACAACGAACACAGGTGCATTTTATTGATGGCATTTTGAATGCACAGAGATACCGTGGTGAGATCCTTAGGCCCATTGTTGTACCATTCATCCACGACCATTACCTCATGTTGCAGCATGATAATGCACGGCCCCATGTTGCAAGGATCTGTACACAATTCCTGGAAGCTGAAAACATCTCTTCAGTTCTTGCATGGCCAGCATACTGACTGGACATGTCACCCATTGAACATGTTTGGGATGCTCTGGGTCGGCGTATATGACAGCATGTTCGAGTTTCTGCCAATATCCAAAAACTTCGCACAGCCATTGAAGAGGAGTGGACAAACATTCCACAGGCCAAAATCATCAAACTGATCAACTCTATGCGAAGGTATTTGAGAGAAATAGGCCTTTTGTGTACATGGAAAAAGTCATAGATCTTTGAGTTCACCTCATGAAAAATGGGGGGCAAAAACAATTTTGTTGTCTTTATCATTTTGATCCGTGTAGTTTTATTTTCATTGCTTCTTTCCTCTACTCTGTTATTTGTTTCACTTGCTTCCCTTTTAAATCTAAATAATAATAATAATAATAGTAATAATTTTGCGATGAAACAAAATAAAAATAAACATGGATTTCTCACATGGTCAAACAGAAAAGCATTTAGCCTGATACTGCTTAAGAATGTGCATTAGCCATTTTTTCCTTAAGCAATGTCCAAACATTTAACATAAATTATCCTTATTTGTCAATAAATATAATGTAGGCCTATTTAATGTGTCCATGCAGACATTTCATATCATTTACTTCATGCAACCTTTATGCGGTTGTGCAACCACAAATACTGAAAGCTCTCTCCGATGGAGCACTGGAAGCTTGAATACAAAGTACATGGCGTTAATTTGCTCAATCTCAGAAACTCTTGACACTGTCTTTTCCACCACTAGAGGACATTCTTGGGCCCATGTGCTTCTGATCTGTCCAACTTGACCTTTAAATATCCAGCTATTTTGGAATTTATTGACAAGTCCTGTCCATGGTATCATTCCTTTCCTCCCATTCCACAAAGTCTTGAAAAGCAGACTTTTTTGTTTGCGGTATTAGTTTTTCCATTCTATTTTCATCAAACCCCAATCCATCAACTAAAACTTTGACTGCATGAATCACAGCTTGTATTTTATTATCATCAGTCATCTTTAACTGACGCAGTTTGGTAGCGAGAAATTCAAGATTTTATTCGTCACATACACAATTATATAGAGCATATATAACCAGAAGTGAAATGTGAGAAAGTAAGTAAAAAAGTAAATAAAATATTGGTATGTTGCTATTTTGTAGAGCATGTGAATTCAATTTGGTGCCAAACCTTTTGGTCACTAGGGTTTTAAGAATATTTTTGTTGATGCACCCTACTTTGTCATACTGTTTATTTTCCAACAGGATTGTTGCTAAATCATCCTACTGTTGAAACACGGAATCTAACATTTTAAAATTAGAATTCCATTTTGTTTCCACTGACTGCTTTAAGGACTTATTTTCACTTTGTGCAAGCACTTTGCTTCACTTGCAGGCCAGAATGTTTGAAGTAGGTGACTAGTTTTTTTCACGTCTTTCAGAAGGTAGCCAACTTCGGAATGATGTGAAGTATGTGAGCGCTAAAGTTCAGTCTTATGAAACCACGGAGATCTGTGATCATGTTCGCTCCTTTGTCAGTGACAAAAACAAGTTTCTTTGCCTGTGAACAAACGATTCCAAATACACTGAGATTTTGAAATAGTAAAGCTCAAATGTTTTCGCTGTTTTTTTTAAATGCATGCATCAAATGGTGTTGCGCCTTTGACACTAAGTCATAATTTGCATCTATGTAATGTACTGTGGCTGACAAGAATTATGTATTTCTATTTTTCGAATTGAAGTGTGTTAAAAAAATCTATTATTTCAACTGAATAACTTTAGCAGCTTTATAAAAAAAGATTCTTGAATGTTTTAAAAGCTGTAATGAGGGGATAAACATGGTGGACTGTGTACAGCTCACTTAGGGGAGGAGCTACAGTATGTTGATAGATTGTTGCCAGGCATGGATTCGGCCTATTCGAAGTGACGTCACTTCGGAGTGCATATGTGAAAGTCTCATTTTGAGACAGTTTCCGATTTATAGGGAAAAAATATTTTTTGAAAAATGAAAATGATTTTTTTTTTTCACAATAGGTTGGTTGTGTACACAGACTGCAGGCAACTAATTGTGTTAAAAAATATATATACGAGTTAATTTTGACCCTATAACGGTTGTGCCATATAAGACCAACTAGACTTGGTAGACTTGCATGTCATCAGCCCCTCACTGGCACATCCCCCTGAGGAAGGATCTACTTTCTCAACAGCAGGGCACAATCTGGCACCTACATCCAGACCTCTAGAACCTCCATGTTGTTCCTTGGATGTAACAAGGAATAAATCACAGGCCTATCACCAGACATAATGGACACAAGCACTCAGGCTAGAGCCGCATCTACCAGGTGGTTATATGTCCTAAAGTGGCTCATGTTTGTTGCTTGGTGCTCTTCTTGGGGAGAAGGTCCACAGATATGTTTTACTGTGTCAGTGCTTTCCTTTCACCAAGAGTGTTTCCTCCATTCGCAAGTTTACATGGCTGCTATAGCAGCAAATCATGACATTGTATTTGGAAGACTGGTAGGAAAGTACAATCTTGTTATTAGATTCCTGAAAAGTGCACAGAGATTGCACCTCAGAGACTGCACCTCATCTCTTCTTGGGGTCTCTCAGTGGTCTTACAGGCAGTACAGAGAGATCAATTTTATCAAAGCTTAGTGCCCTCTCCGTGATGGCCATGCTGATAACCTCTATCCAGAGGTGCTCTAAGGCAAAAAAAACTGCTGGTGATGAAATGTGCATAGAGTTTGGAATTACAGACTTTTATGTGGTCCTGAGATGCTGGCCCGGCTATAAGTCTAAGGTTTCCAATACCCCATTCAGAGATCAAGTGGTAACCTTGCAAGCAATCCCTTCTGGTGAGGGAGACCCAGTCATGTCTCTGTTGTGCCTAGTACGCGACTTACACATATAGCTGAATCACACAGTTTCAAGTTATCTGACAGCTCTTTGTCGTCTTGAATTGTGGATGCAATTTTCCTGGTGTATCAAGCCTACCTTTGGGAGTGAGGGCACACCCAACTTATTTTGTGTATTTGGTGAAATGAAATGTGTTTATGCGGTTTGCATCGTGCCATGTAAACATAAAACCATGTCTGCATTTGTGATCGGAGAAATAACAAACAACAAGCTCTGCTCTACACTGCTCAAAACTCTTGTTTGAATCATCAGTGGCAAATCCTTTAAATGTGTAAATGTACTTACAGACTGTGACAACAAGCTCTGCTCTACACTGCTCAAAACTCTTGACGCTTGTTGTCAGAACAGCCAGCATTGTAGTCTAACCTACCTAAAAGGTGCTGCACACATCTGAATATTTGGGTTGAATCATCCGGAACAGTTAATACAACCTAAACACTGATTTCTAGTTGTGTATTTTCTCATTCAAAACAAAACAACATCTCCACAACATACCGGCGGGAACAGTGAAATTGTTACCAAGGTATACCAGATATTGGGTAAGCTTTTTGGAAGCTCCCATTGAGGATGTTAAAGCAAGTAGCACTTTCCCTATTCTGGGTTTGAAGTAAGGTCCTCATCTCAGCTTTCAAGGTCTCATGACCTCTTAGGTGAGCTGCCTTCCCCTCCGCGTGGGACTCTTAAAGTAGGCCGGTCTCTTATGCTATGAAATTATCCTAATATTTTATCTACCTAGGTGTGTAGCTGCTTTCCCTACCAAATCCTTTATCCCCTACTAAATGGTAATGGACTGCATTTATATAGCGCTTTCAACAGACCACATGGCCATCCAAAGCGCTTTACAATTTGCCTCACATTCACCCATTCCCACACACACATTCACACACCTACTGTGGTGTCTGCCATTCAAGGCACCATCCAGCTCGTCGGGAGCAGCTGGGGTTAGGTGTCTTGCTCAAGGACACCTCGTCACTTGGTCAGGTGGAGCCGGGGATTGAACCACCAACCTTCCGGTTTGTAGACAACCTACATGAACCACTAAGCCATTGTCGCCCCATGCCCTACTAGTTGGTTTTCTTAAATAGGCAGCTCTTTTATGAGATGCTAAAGTCTCAAGGTTGAAGCCACCTTCTCCTGATATGGGGTCCCATTAGCAAGCAGATCCCTTGTGTAAATGAAGTTGTAGCTGCCTCCCCCAAATCTGGGGTCCCCTAAACAGGAGGCTCCTTCGTTTATCTAGGTGGAGCTGCTTTCTCTTTTGCGGGTTCCTTTAATAGGCAGTTTCTGTAAAAAGCTAAACTTTAGCATATTTACAAGGTTGAAGCTGCCTCCCCATCACGGTTTTTCACAGCTGCTTATGAGACCCTGGCAGGGCTGATACTAACGTAGATGTGTGACGTTCATGACCCAGTGAAAAACAGGGAGAGAGAGATCCAGTTGCAGTATGTCTTTATTAGGGGTAATCCAAATCGCAATCCAAACAAGCCAGGGTCAAAACCAGAAACAATCCAAATGAACAAACAAGGAAGGGACAGGAAGGGAACAGGAACAGGAAACTCGGAATGCGAGGACTCGGGAGACGAGAAGACTGGGTACAGCAGGAAACAGAAGGAAAGGACTGCATACAGACAACAGGAAAGACTGATAAATTTAGGGAGGCTAATGACTAATAAGGGAAGGCACCTGGTGCAATTAACAGGAGTGCAATTACTGTGATGAAGGGACAAGGCTAGTGGGAATTGTAGTGGCTATGGTGAGGTGCCTAAGAGAAAGTGAGCCCACTAGTGGACACCCAGGGAAACAGAGACCAGACAGCATGACATTACCCCCTCCTCCACGGAGCAGCTACCAGATGCTCCACCCGAACCCAAGAAGAGACCAAGAGGGAGGTGGAGCGGCGGAGGACCAGGGGGAGGGACAGAGGGCCAGGTAAAATGGGAAAACAGAGACAAGAGGACCAGGTAAAATGGGGAAACAGAGACAAGAAGTGCAAACACAAAAACAAGGAGCCCAGGAGGGAGGTGGACCGGTGGGGAATCAGTGGGAGGGACGGAGGGACAGGTCCTTAGAGGGAAACAGAAGGAAAGACAAACACAAGAAACCCAGGAGGGAGGTGGACTGGCAGAGGATCAGGGGGAGGGACGGAGGGCCAGGTCCATAGATGGGAACAGACAGAAGAGAAACAAAAACAAAAAAACAATAAAACAAGTCCAGTAAGGGCATAATGTGAAGCCCACCAGGGCGGAGCAGAAGACCCCCACATCCATTTGGTCGAGACAGAAACCCACCAGGGCGGCGCAGAAGACCACCACATCCGTGCGGTTGGAACAGAAGCCCACCAGGGCGGCGCAGAAGACCACCACATCCGTGCGGTCGAGACAGAAGCCCACCAGGGCGGGGCAGAAGACCACCACATCCGTGCAGTCGAGACAGAAGACCACCACAGTGGGATCGAATTAACAGGAGAGCAAGTCTGGTTAGGCAAGTTTGAAACAGAGACCATGAACAAATTGAGGGTGGCCTCCGTGGGCATGACAGGATCAGTCGAGCGCTCAGAGAGTTCGGCTGAGACGTGGCGAGGCTCAGGAAGTTCCGCAGAGGTGACGAGAGACTCTAGTAGTTCAGCCGAAATGAAGAGAGACTCTAGTAGTTCAGCAGAGATGCGGAGAGGCTCTGGTAGTTCAGCAGAGGCATGGAGAGGCTCTGGTAGTTACAAAGAGACGTGGAGAGACTCTGGTAATCCCATGGTGTTTAGACTGGATTCCAGAAGATCAATGCTTACTTGACTCTGCTCATGAAGATCATTGGTGGTCTGACTCTGCTTATTAAGATCATTGGTGACTTGCATTTGTTCATGAAGATCATTGGTGACTTGCATTTGTTCATGAAGATCATTGGTGACTTGCATTTGTTCATGAAGATCAATGGTGACTTGCCTTTGCCTATGAAGATAGTCAGTGACTTGACCTAGCCCATGAAGATAGTCAGTGACTTGACCTTGCCCATGAAGAACACTGGTGACTTGACTTTGCCCATGAAGATCACTGGTGACTTGACTTTGTCCATGAAGATCACTGGTGACTTGACTTTATCCATGAAGATCACTGGTGACTTGACTTTGCACATGAATATCAATGGTGACTTGAATTTGTTCATGAAGATCAATGGTGACTTGCCTTTGCCCATGAAGATAGTCGGTGACTTGACCTTGCTCATGAAGAATACTGGTGACTGGACTTTGCCCGTGAATTTCACCGTTGACTTGCCCTTGTCCATGAATTTCACTGGTGACTTGACTTGACTCTGGAGTGTCAACGGTGACTAGCCTTGACTCTGGAAGGTCAACGGTGACTAGTCCTATTGGGGAGGTTTTGTGAATGTGTAGGCTATACATGCCCACGTTCCGAGCCTTAACAGTTCCAGAGTTCCTCACTGAGAAATGGCTAAACCTTTTATAGTGTCTCAATGCAATTTTAACTGCCCTAAATTGAGTGAAGAAATCCTCTTTTAGCATGGAGAAGACAGCGAGCGATGCTCCTCAAGTATCTTAAAATTAAGACCTTTAATTATGTATAGCTAGACTAATGCCATTGCACCTTCCAATGTCATACAACTAGACTTTTACTCCTGTGGGTTTAACCATTAGCTTAACTAACTAATGTGTGCCCCATCACCTGTTCACAAAAAAAAATCTTACTGCAGGTCAGTCAATCAAAATTGTTGCAACAACCGAATAAGTCCCATTATCTGGCGAAGAAATCTTAAAAAGTTATCAGAAAAGTTATCTGATATTGGGCAAAGAAACCCCCACTTTCAGTTTTAAATGCATAAGTCTTAAGTCTGACTAAGAAACCTAAGATTAGCTGCATGAATTAAAGTGCATGGCGAAACCCCACTGGCAGTTCTAGAAACTATTGTCCATTTAATGATTGCTACAGGTTTTAATAGCCTAATTCCTGTCCATAACCTTCCTTACACCAGGCCCCTGAACAGAATACAAACAATTCCTATGGTTTCTGTGTATTACCTTGAGGTGTTTGATGTGTACCTGCTAGTGCAGCTAACAGTCTCCAAATGAGAACCCACAGTTCACATTACACAGCAACCACAGTGGGGGTGGGGGATTGTCCCTTCCAGAGGTTCACTGCGGACACACACACACCATGTGGACCCACAGAACCCAACAAGCTGGCCAGAGACATTACAACTGTCGACCTAAATACTGCAACACTTGCGACACAACACTTGACTACTTGCAAAACAGAGACTTTTATGCTTGAACTGTGCCAATGTGACCACACAAGACAGACTATATGCTCTATATACCCCCAGCCTTGAGGCACACAACATCCTGTACCAGCAGACTGAAACTGTCAAAGTGGATTACAAAAACTACAACTACGAGTCCACTACAACAATGAGTCTATGGCAGATGACAGAACAGGCAACGAGGGAGGAAGGTTTCAACTCCAGAACACATGGGCCAGCATGAAAAGATCCTGAAGACATTAAAGGAACTGATCCTAAGAGTGGCCTCACCAGCAGGACAAACAGGATCAGACCAGCAGACTCCTTATAACAACGAGCGGCATGAGAAACAAACAACCTACCAGAATGCCCTCCTACTAAGAGAAATACCCAGATCTTGGCCAACAGTCTCTCACCACAGAGACATCCATTCTAAAGCCAGACGGTCATGGCACCCAGACAGCACATCAGCAGACGGCTGACCACCCACTACAGGCCAAAATACACACATGGCCAACTCCACTGCATATGACCATCAGCTCCATGAGACTGTACAACCCATGTACACAACACAAATGGACTTGGAGCCTTTATAGAATTGGGCTCGAGTGCAGGAATGTTCATCTTCCCAGCCAGCCAACTCATCTGAAGTGTACTGCCAGGTCACAAAAATCAGGCTTGACATCTCAGCTGGTCGTGAGAACCCAGTCTCAAGGTCAGACCAGCTCACGACCCAGATCCTTGCTAACCAGCCACTGACCACAGGGCCAGCCATTCCATCACCATCACGGCTGATGGTTGCACATTCAGGATGATCCAAAACCTGTCAGCATAACAGTCACCACCGAAACCTTGAATTAAGATTCCTGAGGAACCCAACCAAAAGAGGGGCAACCAGGAAACAGCATGTTGGAAAACAAGGTGAGACTTGGAAACAGAACTGAACTCTTAAGGCCCCAAAGGTGTGCACTGAACATGCAGTCATACACCCATACCACCTTATCATTAATAAAGAGCTGCTGGATGACATTGACCCTTTGCTGAACTTGAGACAGCCTTAACTCAAGGCTGAAGTGCAAAACCCCTGCCACTTCAGACAAACAGTTCACCCAGATAGACTGTCAGGTCACCGAGGTCATGAGAAAATCTCACAGCCAGCGATGAGAATATGACATTGAGCCTCACACTCTTCAAAGCATGCATCAAGTACATACCAGACCTGCCTTTACAAGCAAGTGCATGAGCTCCCCTATGAGGTCTTGTTGTCAACCATGGTGACTGCCAAGGACACCTGCGTTTTAACCTGAAGTAAAATAAGCAAAGCTCAACCTGCTACTTCCTGTTTCTTGCAGATATCGCAAACCCCTTAAGAAGCCCTGTCAAGTGCGAGAACTGCCAAGACCTTACCAGACATTTACTCTTGTTAATATATAAGACTGTAGTCCTAGCATATACAAAAAGAGTCGCTGTTCAGCTCAACAGACAGCGTGGCCAAACCCTCAACCACACACCTTCAAGGGAATGGAGGGAACCCAGCCCCACTTTGAGCAACATCCCCTTTTCTGAAGAGACAACTGCCAATGTTAAAGCTGCTCTTCACAAGAGGCAGTGATGCATAGCTAATGCTAACTATGTGGACTGACTCAAGACCACCTAACAGCAAACTCAAATGGCATCTACCCTCATCTCAAAGAGTTTAATCTGACAGCTGGATTCACCAACTACTGCCTAAGTGCTGGTCTACACCAACACATGACCAGAACTAAAGGGAGTGCCTACTTCAGCAGAACACTGCTCCCATCAGAGCACAAACTACTCAGATGACAAAAATAGCCTGCTCTTCCTGAAACATCCAGCGATTCTCCAGTCACAATGGAACCTGGAAAGTGCCTCCAAGCTTTAATTAGACTCCAAACTTTTATGGCCTTCAACAGCCAACGCATCCATAAAGAGGACCAACGCCCCGAAGCTGCATGGTCAATGGCCCTTTAAGGATGCAAAGTTTAGGCACGGTGTCCAGACCAGTTGTTTTGTGGGCAAACCTCCACCACAGCAACATGGCAAGCTGGACTTCCAGTCTTCAAAGCACAAGTAACCTGTCCTCTGGCCCTCCTGATCCACCTGCCATCCGATCATCAAGATCCAGTTTTCAGCAACTTTGTTGATTCATTTCAAAGCAGTCAACCCATGGATAAAATGAAGGTTTTACTCCTAACAAGATTCAACAGGAATCTACACGTTATAAATGCACCGGGACACTTTACTCAGCAACTACAGAACCAATGCAAGTAACCGTTGTTAACTATTTAGATGCGCTTCTTAGGCTTTGACCCCTTTAAATTAAGGTGATGAGATTATTTGATGGTTCTTAACAGGTTGTGATTTAGTTTATGAGTAAATACTGCCATGACTCTCCACTCTCTTGCGTGTGAGCTCTCGCTCGCTCTCTCTATCTGCAGTGCGCTCGCTCGCTCTCTCTCTCTCTCTCTCTCTCTCTCTCTCTCTCTCCCTCTCTCTCTCGCTTTCTCTCTCTATCCATGCCTTTCTTGTGCTTCATCTATGTTTAATGTGTGTATGTTTGTGTTTAGTCAGATGATGCATATTCCCCTGTAGTGTAGTTTAATAAACATCCATACAGTATGTATTCACACTTGGTTGTCTGTGTTTGATGCTCACAGGACGAGGTCACTTTAACGTTCAGGTATCGTTACATGCTCTGGAAGCAATGTATTAGTAGTAAAATTATTTTTCGTGCCAGATATTTTTTTTTTACTTTTTTACTTAGAGTCAATAAACGGTGAACACTGTCTGTCCTGTCGACGAACAAATAATTGTATTGTACTATTAATGCTATAATGCTACAAGTAATTCCTGAAGATGAATGTAGTTTATAATATCCCATTATGATTAATTATGTACATTATTTGTTATACAGATGTAATTATAATTTCATTTATAATACTTATTAATACCACTATCAGGGCTATTCAGTGCTGCTCCTGGAGATCATGGACAGCATGCAGAGTTTGGTTCTAATTTGATTCAATCATCTTGAAAGTGAAAGTGACATGACATACAGCCAAGTATGGTGACCCATACTCATAATTCTTGCTCTACATTTTACCCATCCAAAGTGCACACACACAGCAGTGAACACACACACGCCGTATCATGATTGCCTATTGAACAGTCACTCTCGTTGTGTTGCTGATGTTAAGGGAAACTCCTGTTTACTCTGATACTGAAGCCTGATTTCGTCAGCCAAAAGGGGAGGCGCCGATGGCTATATAATCTGACTCAGAGCGTTTGAAGCAGGAAGGCATGTGTGAAGTGCCCTCCTGCTTCAAACGCTCCACCATAATCCCCATTCCAAAGAAACCCAAGATAACAGGACTTAACGACTACAGGCCTGTGGCTCTAACGTCTGTCGTCATGAAGTCGTTTGAAAAACTGGTTCTGGGTTATCTGAAGGACATCACTGGGCCCTTACTGGACCCCCTGCAGTTTGCTTACCGAGCAAACAGGTCCGTGGATGATGCAATCAACAAAACAGGGACTTATGTGAGGATCCTGTTTGTGGACTTTAGTTCGGCTTTCAACACCATCATCCCAACAACCCTCCAGACCAAACTGACCCAGCTCTCTGTTCCTAGCTCTATTTGTCAGTGGATCACCAGCTTTCTGACAGATAGGCAACAGTTAGTGAGACTGGGGAAATTCATGTCAAACAGCTGCTCCACCAACACTGGCGCCCCTCAGGGATGTGTTCTCTCCCCTCTGTTTTTCTCGCTGTACACCAATGACTGCACCTCTAAAGACCCCTCTGTCAAGCTCCTGAAGTTTGCAGACGACACTAGTCATCGGCCTCATCCAGGACGGTGATGAGTCTGCTTACAGACAAGAGGTTGAGCAGCTGGCTGTCTGGTGCAGTCTTAACAACCTGGAGCTGAACACGCTCAAAACAGTGGAGAGGATCGTGGACTTTAGAAAAACCCCCCTGCACTTTTCCCACTCACCTTCATGAACAGCACTGTGGCTGCAGTGGAGTCATTCAGATTCCTGGGAACCACCATCTCTCAGGACCTGAAGTGGGACAATCACATTGACTCCATTGTGAAAATGGCCCAACAAAGGTTGTACTTCCTTCGCCAGCTGAGGAAGTTTAACCTGCCACAGGAGCTGCTGAAACAGTTCTACTCAGCCGTCATTGAGAACTGTTCGGACTGCTGAAAGGATTATTGGTGCTCCCCTGCCCACCCTTCAAGAACTGTATATATCCAGAGTGAGGAAAAGGGCTCATAAAATCAGTCTGGATCCCTCACATCCAAGTCACCCCATTTTTGAACTTTTGCCATCTGGCCGGCGCCTCAGAGCCACAAATACCAGAACAGTAAGGCACAAAAACAGTTTCTTGCCCCAGGCAATCTACCTCATGAACAGTTAAATGTTCCCCACTTATGCTTATGCAAAAAAAGTGCAATATCGTTATATTTATTTGTTACCCCTCCATCCTAGTACATCCCTGCATCTTATTCAATCCTATTCCATTATCATTTATAGCACAATTGTTTATACACTTATTTATTTGCCTAATTTTTTTTTTTTTTGTCTGTGTGTTGGTGTCCCTGTGTACTGGAAGCTTATGTCACTAAAACAAATTCCTTGTATGTGCAAGCATAATTGGCAATAATGCTCTTTCTGATTCTGATTCTGATTCATATCATCAAATTCTTCTGCTTCAGCCATGAGACCGTCTCTTGCGGACTCTGTGACGAAAACGAAGAAGAAGAAGCTCAGCCGGTTCACCACCTTATAAGGAGCCTTGGCAGCTGAAGAGATCTAGTACTCTTCTGCGGCCATCTGGCACTTCAAAAGAATAATTTCTGAACAAATTTCCTGGGCAGATTTTCATCTGCATTGTTTCAAATGTTGTGTCACAAGTGTAGCTCAATGGACACAATGAGTGCATACCTTGGCCAGGTATCGCCCATGCTGAAGCTGGCGCTCACTGAGAATTCATGCTCTCATTGTGAGAGTATGAATTTCACTCGTTTTCGTTTGCATTCTTTAATGAAGGCAATTGTCCCCGCTCTACTCCCCCCTTTTATTTTTCTCCTAAGAGGAAGAAACAGCAGAGTAGCGGGGCTCAGCCATCAGGCATTAGTGGAATCAGGTCGGCTCAGTGCACTTGTTTTTGATATTGAGTGAATTGTTGGATTTTGATTAAGCTCTGGGGTTGGGAATCGAATCTTGCTGCCTCCACACATCACCTTTTCTTATTCTGTTACATGGTCCTATAGCCCTAGACTAACCGGGGACGTAACACCCTCAAAGAAAGCTTACGATCATTCCCCACCTCTTCGAACACTTCCGAGAGGTTTTCTAGCCAGGCACATCCTTCAAGCTTAGCACGTACCTCAAAATATTACTGTTGTGATAGTGGAGTCACTATTCTCCTCAACCTCTAATTACGTATGTCCCATCCCTGTCTCAGCACACTGAACTGTCATTTATAAATATAGAACCGGCTTTCATGTGGTAAGCCATTTTGGGCATGCCAAATTGAACAGTTTTCTGTCTGTGGACCTGAAAGACATGTACTTTCATTTGCAAATAGCCCCCAGACACAGAGCGTTCCTGAGATTTGCATACATGGAAGTGGTCTATCAATACACAGTCATGCCATTCTGACTGTCCTTGGCCCCTCTCACTTTTATGAAGTGCTTTGCCCTCCGAGACAGATGGGAATCTGCATTCTGAATTACCTCGACGACTGCCTGGTGCTTGCTGGATCACAACGGGAGTTTATCGCTCACAGGTCATTGCTGCTCAACCACCTGGAGTGTCTTTGGTTGAGTATCAATTCAGGCAAGAGTTTTCAGATTCCCAGACAGAGTCTGTCCTTTCTACAAACAGTTTTAGCTGCAAAACAGTTTTTGCAAAACAGTTTTTGCATCTAGACAGTTTTAGTTTCAAGACGCTTCTTGTGTTTACTTTGGGCTTAACGACCGGAAAGTTCTCCAACTGTGTAGCAGTTACATACCCAAGGTGCTCTCAGCTCCATTCAGAGCCCAGGTTATTTCCCTATTAGCAACTCCCTGTGATAGATGGTGAGCAGGGTCCCAACTTATTGTGACCTGTTAGGGCACTCATAGTGTATGTTGAGTGCTCTAGTTTTTTCATACAATCAGAGAAGCAGTTTGTGTGTTTTGGAGGTCGCTCAAATGGGCTGCCAGTTACAAAGCAGAGACCTTTCTTATTAGATAATAAATGCTATAGCCCTGGCTTAGTAGAGAGGTGGGTGCCATTTTTGTTTACTTTTCTCCTGTTTACGCTAGTTAGGGAGTTTGTTTATTTTTATTGTATTTTTGTTTCTTTCCTTTGTTAGTTTGGTTAGTTTCTCCCAAAAAGTTAGAGGGTTTTTGTTTATGTTGGCCTTTCCCCCTCTCAAAGTTTTGACATCCTCCCATATTTGTAAAATAAAAGACCTTGTTTTTGATATTGAGTCAATTTTTGGCTGTTGTTAAAGCTCGGGGGTTGGGGAATCAAACCTGTCTGCCTCCACACATCACCTTTTCTTATTCTGTTACGTGGTCCCATAGCCCTAGACTAACCAGGGACGTAACAGCCTCCAAGAAAGCTTGCGATCATTCCCCACCTCTTCGAACACTTCTGAACGGTGGAGGTTTTCTAGCCGGGCACATCCTTCAAGCTCAAGATGTACCTCAAAAAATGAATGTTGTGATAGCGGAGCCACTATTCTCCTCAACCTCTAATTACGTATGTCCCATCCCTGTCTCAGCACAATGCACTGTCATTTATAAAAACAGAACCGGCTTTCATGTGGTAAGCCACTCTGGGCATGCCAAATTGAACTGTTTTCTGTCTGTGGACCTGAAAGTAATGTACTGTCATTTGCAAATGGCCCCCAGACAGAGACCGTTCTTGAGATTTGGATTTGTGGAAGTGGTCTATCAATACACAGTTATGCCATTCGGACTTCCCCTTCTCACTTTTATGAAGTGCATGGACACGGCTCTTTGCCCTCTGAGACAGATGGGAATCTGCATTCTGAATTACCTCGACGACTGGCTGGTGTTTCCTGGATCAGATTGGGAGTTTATTGCTCACAGGTCATTGTTGCTCAACTACATGGAGTGCCTTTGGTTGAGTATCAATTCAGGCAAGAGTTTTCTGATTCCCAGACAGAGACTGTCCTTTCTGGGAACAGTTTTAGATGCAAAACAGATTTCAAGATGCTTCTTGTCTTCATCTTGGGCTTAAAGACTGGAAAGTTCTCGAACTGCGTAGCGGTTACATACCCAAGGTGCTCTCAGCTCCATTCAGAGCCCAGGTTATTTCCCTATTAGCATTCCCCGTGACAGATGGTGAGCAGGGTCCCAACTTACTGTGACCTGTTAGGGCACTCAGAGTGTATGTGGAGTGCTCTAGTTTTTTCATACAATCAGAGAAGCAGTTTCTGTGTTTTGGAGGTCGCTCAGATGGGCTGCCAGTTACAAAGCAGAGACCTTTCTCATTATATAGTAGATGCTATTGCCCTGGCTTATGCCGCAGTTGGCTTGCAATGCCCTGTAGGTGTGAGGGCCCATTCCACCAAAGGAATGACCTCCTCCTGGGCGTGGTCCAGTGGGATCTCTATTTTGGAGATTTGTGAGGTCAAGAGCTTGTCATCGCCGTCTACCTAAACTAGATTTAAAAATTTGGATGTCCCTGCCCTGCAGGCATGGATATGATTGCTTAAATGTACCCATTCCCCCTTGGAATGGAAAAGGACTATGTTAAGTAGACCTCTGATTAATGACTTGGGTCTCTTCTGTGGCTCAGGCTTACGGGTCCCTCTAGTGAACGCTCCTGAGTTGGGCTTGTAGAACAAGATAAGTTCTGCATCTGCTCATAGCATGGCGCTGCTGGATGCATTCCCCTAGCATCAACGATGCAACGAGAGTGACTGTTTGATAGGGAACTCTGATGACCTTAGATATAGCCATGTTGTTTGTATTACTTTATTCGAGTATGTGGGTGGGGTCTTGATAAAAGTAAAGTGTTTAAGTTTTTATATAATTTTTTTTATAAAGTGCTTGTCATTGTGTGTGTGTGTGTGTGCATGTGAGAAATATTGTAAACACTTAAGCTGTGGTTCTGATCAGTTTGGATCAGCTCTAAAAATGTAAAGTTGCATCATTAGGCAATACACTTACATTGTCCAATCAAAACAAAAATCCAATGTTCTTGCAATATCTATAGTATTCAGTGCATAATGAAATGTTGGAATGTCATCAATGTCAAATGTCAATTCTGAGTATATAGTCAATATTGTAAAAGTTACTGTGTGTACTTTAAAACTTGCTGCTTTTCTTGACGAAAATGTCTTTAATGAACATCTTTCTCTGATGACCTCTCAAATGGGCTTCTGGATCGATTCCTTTCCATTGCAGTCTATTCTGATCTGTGTTGATGAGCTGATTAAAAAAATATATGAAAACCTGTACAATAGTAATTCATATATACAGTATTGTTCAAAATAATAGCAGTACAATGTGACTAACCAGAATAATCAAGGTTTTTAGTATATTTTTTATTGCTACGTGGCAAACAAGTTACCAGTAGGTTCAGTAGATTGTCAGAAAACAAACAAGACCCAGCATTCATGATATGCACGCTCTTAAGGCTGTGCAATTGGGCAATTAGTTGAAAGGGGTGTGTTCAAAAAAATAGCAGTGTCTACCTTTGACTGTACAAACTCAAAACTATTTTGTACAAACATTTTTTTTTTCTGGGATTTAGCAATCCTGTGAATCACTAAACTAATATTTAGTTTAACTGCTTGACATCTGTGTGGCATGGAGTCAACCAACTTGTGGCACCTCTCAGCTGTTATTCCACTCCATGATTCTTTAACAACATTCCACAATTCATTCACATTTCTTGGTTTTGCTTCAGAAACAGCATTTTTGATATCACCCCACAAGTTCTCAATTGGATTAAGGTCTGGAGATTGGGCTGGCCACTCCATAACATTAATTTTGTTGGTTTGGAACCAAGACTTTGCCCGTTTACTAGTGTGTTTTGGGTCATTGTCTTGTTGAAACAACCATTTCAAGGGCATGTCCTCTTCAGCATAGGGCAACATGACCTCTTCAAGTATTTTAACATATGCAAACTGATCCATGATCCCTGGTATGCGATAAATAGGCCCAACACCATAGTAGGAGAAACATGCCCATATCATGATGCTTGCACCTCCATACTTCACTGTCTTCACTGTGTACTGTGGCTTGAATTCAGAGTTTGGGGGTCGTCTCACAAACTGCCTGTGGCCCTTGGACCCAAAAAGAACAATTTTACTCTCATCAGTCCACAAAATGTTCCTCCATTTCTCTTTAGGCCAGTTGATGTGTTCTTTGGCAAATTGTAACCTCTTCTGCACATGCCTTTTTTTTAACAGAGGGACTTTGCGGGGGATTCTTGAAAATAGATTAGCTTCACACAGACGTCTTCTAAATGTCACAGTACTTACAGGTAACTCCAGACTGTCTTTGATCATCCTGGAGGTGATCATTGGCTGAGCCTTTGCCATTCTGGTTATTCTTCTATCCATTTTGATGGTTGTCTTCCGTTTTCTTCCACGTCTCTCTGGTTTTGCTCTCCATTTTAAGGCATTGGAGATCATTTTAGCTGAACAGCCTATCATTTTTTGCACCTCTTTATAGGTTTTCCCCTCTCTAATCAACTTTTTAATCAAAGTACGCTGTTCTTCTGAACAATGTCTTGAATGACCCATTTTCCTCAGCTTTCAAATGCATGTTCAACAAGTGTTGGCTTCATCCTTAAATAGGGGCCACCTGATTCACACCTGTTTCTTCACAAAATTGATGACCTCAGTGATTGAATGCCACACTGCAATTTTTTTGAACACACCCCTTTCAACTAATTCAACTAATTGCCCAATTGCACAGCCTTAAGAGCGTGCATATCATGAATGCTGGGTCTCATTTGTTTTCTGAGAATCTACTGAACCTACTGGTAACTTGTTTGCCACGTAGCAATAAAAAAATATACGAAAAACCTTGATTATTCTGGTTAGTCACATTGTACTGCTATTATTTTGAACAATACTGTATGAAACAGTGGTTCAGTATTATTGATTGTGACTTTACTATAAAAATTTTACTTAGGAAAACAGAGAATACTTGATAAATATATACTTGAGAAATATGCAAATTAAATATAACTTAAGACTATTATGTGTTAGTTGTAATTTCTTCTGTTGATATGGACATTGATATTTGAACAACATTTTTACAGAAACTTCTTACCTTAAGATTTGAAGAAAAAAACAAAAAAAGAAAGAGAAAAGTTTATGGTATCTAAAGGGAATAGTAGCATGTTAGCATGTTTCTATAATACAGTCACACATCCAGAAATAAAAACACAAAACGTTCCATTCTTTAATGTACAGGAAAGTACTATTTTTTTATTCCTTCATATTCAAACTTCACAAACAGAGTGAACTTACAATACCTCAGAGAGTGAAAATTACAAAAAAAGGTGCTGGTAACATTTACAAAAAAATCATCCTTACTTTGCAACAATCAGTTATTCTTCCACTCTTTTTTTTTTTTTTTTTTTAGTCTTTTGCATTAAGGCTTAATACTTCTGTATAAAGTATATGCAAGTCTTCACAGTTTTTCGAAAAAAGTCACAATATTATGTAACATAATGAAGCTTTTACAGCTATTTTCTGTTTAATAACAAATACACATCACTGGTAAATATACGTGAAAATACAGGGCTTACTGTAAAATGGCAAGTAATGATACTGTTTTGCTGATTTTTTTTTTCTAAACACATTTGTAAGAAAGATTACATGAGATACCACTGAAATAACTGAAGCAGAAGGAAAAAAAAAAAAAAAGTCATAATAAACATACAAACAAGGGAGATCGCCTCCAAACTTTGGCACATCCCTTTAAATATTTTCACAAAATATATAAGGTTTTATTTTTCTTTCAAATCATATGCATGGAAGTATAGCAAAACTGGCATAAAGTGAAATCATGCTGTGTAGTAAGGTGCTAAATTAGAGATATTACAAGGCCTGTCTGTTCCAGACAGGTGAGAATAAGGTGCATTTGTAAGACTGAAAAGCATGTAGGCCTTTTTTAGGTTTCAATGAACAAAACAGAAATAAATTACAAATGCAACACAAACTTACTTAGTTAAAACAGCACAAAAGAACCAATAATAACATGACCAATAGTCTTGAGGCGACCTCATGAACTCATGCACTCCCACTTACTCAGAGAAATGTGTGACAGTCTTTTCCACAGACGTGTTAAATACTCTAATATCGTATGGTATGTAATATTATATTTCTTTGTATGCACATTATGGAATATGTCACTGCAAGACACGATGACGTGGTTGGATGATTTGGTGGAAATGAAACAGAACGAAGCAGAGATACTATTCTGGGGATTTCCTAAGCTGCACTAGTTTAGAAGTAAAAAGACACGAGCTCTATCCCTAGAACTTACCAAGGCTCACCCTCATGCATACTGCTAAAGTGACGCAACAAGCTTGCTCAAATAACCAACATCACGAAAGCAATTTGGTTTTAGTGCAAACACAACTGGCTGGCTTCAGCTTCTTCATAAAAACAAGCTCACCAAGAAGATTACATGAAGGCACATACTTATGCTTCCTCTAACACTCAACATATTGAGACAAACTGCAACACCTTCCAACAACACCACGAAGCAGTTTTAACAGGAAAGCCACTATTCCAGAAAAACCAAAAAACCATCACTACGTATAATTGCTAGAAGTTATTACTGATCACCTATAGTTAGGCATAGGAAACCTTTGACGTTCCAGTTTCAATCATGCTTTCTTCCTTTATGGATAAGGACTTTAAGTAGGTTTTATGTGTGGATTTAGAAACCAACACAGGCTAGAAACCAACCTGTGACAAAACATCCCTTAAATGAAGTCCCAGAAACACAACAGTACAGACAAAGTGTTTGGAAAAGATCAACTCATTTAATAACATGAAGCAATAAGTATATGTTTGCACTCAACTGAAGGTCTCCGACTCTCACATCTCTCCCTAGAGTCAAGCAAGTTGGCCTATATGGATATGAAACACCACAAAAAGAAGTGTCTTCATGTTTCTGGGACAGCCTTCTTCTTTTTTCCTCGGAGCTTGTAAAAGAATTGTTCAGAACAATCGCAAGAGGAAACAGGAAGCATATCATTCAATGGACCTAAAACTCGGACATGTTATATGTGTTTTCTTTAACAGCATTTCTACCCAACTTTACAGCCTCAGCATCACTACACATCTCCACTGTTGTATCTGTATAAACAAATAACGCAAATGTCTTTTTATAAAAAGAAAGAAAACAGCATCTTTAAAGAGCACAGAAAGCCTCCGCTGTTACGTGTGGTTGGTTCGTGTTTATGTTAAGTGTTCTATTGCTATTTATCGAAGAAGACCAAGAATAATTTTAGTGCAAAATTCTTTTCTGGTTTGATAAGTGGTCAATGAGGATTGCTACAGGGATCAACTGTGGTTTCTGCTTAGTGGTTTCTCTCAGTTGTTGTTTTCGTGGAAGTGGTTTGCGTTTGACATTTTATCATGCAATAACTTTGCTGAGGGGTTTTCTTTACAATTCTTACATTTTCCTAGATTTTGTAGAATGATTGTTTAAAATTCAGGGTGATTGAAAACTGGCGTTTTCCCTACAAAATGTGAATTTAGAGACAGTTGAATGTAGACATCCCCGTGTGAGAAATCTGTGTGCTGTGCTGTTTTGTGTTCATGAAAGCCCTATACAAATCAAATTACAATTTGACTTGGCTTGACTGATGTCTCACAAATTTGTGAAAAATTATTGTAGTCCAGTGTCTGACATATAAAAATAAATGATAAAATGGCCTTGTGCACACTCTAAAAAACCTTATTGTATATCTCTAAACAGCAGGTATTATAAAGCAATCAAACTTTTTCACAACGATAATAGAAATTGGACAAAGTAACTTTAAACGCATACTGCAGAATTTGATTTTAAGGTTGCTTGAATACTGTAAGATGTTTAATACCTTTACTACAACAGCTCCACATTCACTCAGTTTGAATGCTTCAATATGAAATTTGTGAAAATAAATGATGTGCTAGTGCAAGAATAAAACAAGGCTTAAGATATGGCTTTAAATAGTGAAAAATACCAAATCTTTTTGAAAACTTTGATTGTTAGATCAGCTAGGTTTCTATGTAGTCACCCAAACATTTTTATAGCACAAAAATAGGGATAAAAGTGTATCCTAACGTGCATCTGGACCAACAGAGCTAAACAAGCTAGTTTACTACATTGTCTATTTGTCAAGGGGTAAAGTTCTACTGTTTCCATCCAAATATTCACATGACACTTTACACTGATTATATGATATCACAATATGTTATAAAGAAAAATGGGAAATTGGTCCTTAAAGATAAAACGTGATACTAATCTCTCACATACTTCTATGTTGATTTACGCAGAAAGAATCCATTACTAATTGTATTTAATATTTCATTTGATGTTTCATTTTCAAATTTGTTAGAGCTGTTCTATAAACGTCAGCTTTTGGTAAATGAAACCGTTACGTGCAAACAAAAGAAATAAAACACTTGGTCCATGCTGGCAAATAACACGTGGATCTAAACATCCACCGCAAGAAGCAGAGCAGCTGAAATAATGAAGAACGAAAAAGATGAGGATAAACACATCAGTTTATCTTGCATCAGTGCAATTGATTTCATGTTTGATGTTACAGAAGCAAATCATATTTACTGAAGAATTAACTTTTACAAATCGAAAACTGATGAAAGGAGTCACTGTGGAATCAAAAAACAAGTTATCATAGCACTTAATGAAAAATGATGCACATATCTCAAAAGTATGATCCAATTTCAGTATGTTTTACGCATTGTGTTTCTTCAACATAATTCTTTGGTGTTGACATAAACTCAGCTTTTCTGACTTGACTTTTTAGAGTCCAAGATCAAATATAAACATACAAAATAATAATAATGAATTATGTTTAAATGACTTTAGGAGCTTTGGACTACTCAATTGGTTTGCTTTGTGTTGCTCAAACAATAGCACATTTGGTACAATAAGAATGGTTAAAATAAAGGTTAAAACATTGAAGGATAAAGAAACAACAACAACAAAAATACAAGGGAACTATGCAAAACTGGTTATGATATGATGCAAAGTTCCCAAAGCCTTTTTAAATAAAAAAGAAACATTTATTCTTGAATTTAATCCAACCGGGTGAAAGAAAAATGCATTTGTTTAGGAATTTTTCATTATGAGTCTGGAACTGTAGTAGCAGAAGAAAATCGGTTTCATAAATGGACTGTTTAGTTGATTAATAGTTTGATTAATTATACAGAAACACATTTATTACTGGTGAACTGGGGTGTGATGTGTCATCTAACAGAGCAGATTGAGGCTTTTGCGTCTATACAGTGGTTGGGGAAGATAGAGAAAGCACAAAACATGTAGCTCACAGACCTCTCAGTCCATTCCTTGCCGGCCCTCAAATACAATCTACTGAGTACTTTTAGCAAATGGCCCTGTTGCAAACTGTGGGTGTCCCTAAAAGCATGCAAACTATCCGCTTCCTTAGTCCAAATCCCAGCTAGGCTCATTACGGGAGATGGACTTCCAGCTTTCAGTGGCCAAGAAAAAGCTATCCTCAACATGCAAATGACATGAGCACACTTGTGTTTTCATGCACATCATGTTTCAAAACTGTGTAGTCAGCATTATTACTTAAAGTATGCCTTGTGTGATTAGTAAAGAAACTGCAGTATCTGGAATATCATATATATATATATACATATATATATATATGATCCATCTAAAGATATTTTACGTTTGCTTGCTTCTCCTGTTAAAATCTGCATTGTACTTTGTCCTGTAAATATATTTTCTATTGTTTCTGAAAAACAAACGAACAAACTCTGTAGTCATAAATAGAGTAAATGCTTTGTCTTTGGATCTGAGCCTATGATACAAGCAGAAGAATATCATATAATCCATAGCGAATACCATTCAGAGCTGTAACGCAGAAAGAGAAGTGCTGGAAAAAGTGTGTAATCACAAGCATGCTTACATATCTAGCCTCTGGCGGGAATTAAAAAAAAAGATTAAATAAATTTGGTATTGAACATATGATATAGTTGTCTACCGACTACAAAGATTAAAACGGTATTCATTTTCTCTCTTATATTCTCTAGTTTACAAAGTAGTCTGTATAATCTCGGCTTTACACAGCAAATCTTATCACAGAACAACAATGACCTCTTTTCACATAAACCATCGAAAATATCGATTACGGTGCACACAATATTATGCTGATTATGTATTACAACGACTGCTCAAAAGCACACAGCATTAACATCTTCGAAAGGAAAAATTCAGCATCTATAGGAAAGAACCGAGTAGAAGAGAGGAAGTAGAGGAAATAGAGCAGGAAGAACCTTTTTTTTTTGTTTAGTTTTAGTTTTGTACACATACATAAACGTCCAATAAAATGCATATTGAAAATGCAGACATTTTGAATAGGGCATTTACAATACGCGACTTATAAAAAGGCAGGTTTGAAAAATACGAAATTAAATGAACACATACGCAAATTTGTATTATTATTCATAATTTTAACAGGGGCACTTTGGACACAATATAACACTG
Source organism: Carassius auratus (assembly GCF_003368295.1). Classification (NCBI taxonomy): domain Eukaryota; kingdom Metazoa; phylum Chordata; class Actinopteri; order Cypriniformes; family Cyprinidae; genus Carassius; species Carassius auratus. The sequence continues at coordinate 31,009,460 of NC_039247.1, forward strand.
TATATTGTAGTATAAAAGAAGCTTCATTTTGGTGATTTCAGGGGTTAAAACATAATAAAACACCCTTACTTATTAGTGGTCCTTAAACGTCCTTTTTGTGACATTTCAGATCTATTTTTGTCATTATTATTGCTGGTAGTCCTCATGCTTGGGATCTGTTCGTTTTAGGCAGTGGATATTGTTTTGTTTTTTCTGTTTCGTGAAGCATTATTATTACAGAATAAAAATAACAGTGTTATCGTGAGCTTCATTAAGCTTGGATCTGTAAAAAGAGGCACTTCATCATCATTTTTTTTCTTCTACAAAGGAGAGGCATTGTAAAGCTCCACGTGTACAGTGTTAGGTGTTGTTTTGGTTACAGTACTATCTGCTGGAGATGCTGATGAAGACATGGATGCTCTAGCTTGTCGTGAATTAGTTTGGTGCTTGTTCGTTCGAAGAAGAAAACAACTTTTCAATGCAGCGACGTTAGATTGAGTCAATATGGATGGAGACGGGAGAATGCACCGCCTGAATCGGACTTAAGTATTTGACTGGGCTCTTATTATGATATAGTTATGGAAAAGCTTAGTCTCTGAGCATACAACACAATCAATCAACTTTTCAGAGTAATATTCACTCTAAACCTCTTGCGCTCCTACGTAAATATCGGTGATGTTTTCCAAAGTCTTTTCTGTGCCCACAAGCCTAGGAATAGATATTCTTTATAAATGAAGTACCTTTGTTAAAAAGCAAGGAGAAAAGAAGGTGCTAGTCCTACAACGAAAACTCACTGTAATAGCAAAGAGAAGGCTGTATCTATACTGTACACTTGAAGAAAACTTATATGTATTGTAAAATTACAATTTTAAGCAGAAAACAAAAATAAACGCTAACTCTACAATTATGAACTGTAAATATATATACTGTAAGTAATGTGAAAAAGTCTGAACTAGCCGTAGAAGTGATCGTCATAGTGCTTTTCGGTGTCCAGTCTAGATGCGACGGAGAGTAGACTATGACATTTATGACATTTGTTACACTTTCACAAACTACACAATGTTGGCTAGACAAAGTCTCTGTGAAATAGACCATCTTTTTTTGTTTTGCGTTGCTGTTGCTGCGTTTCTTTTTTTACATATGAACAAAGACAGAGTAACAGTAATATCGGACATTAAAGCCTCATAGCACTCACTTCAACACAAGCGAGATGAGACAGCTTTAATATATATATGAAGCCTGATACTAGGAGCGGTGACGCTGTTGTCTTCATGCATGGTTCGATACCGAGAAGAGAAGTCAGCTGTTTGCATGAAGCTATATGTACTTCATAAATCCAATACTGTATTGCAAGGTTGCTTTCTCTGCCCTTCTCTTAAATATAAATCCGGTTGTGTGACATAAACACTAGAAATTGCAACAGCACCTTCACAAGCAATAGTGCATTTGGTCGCTTGAGTCAAACATGATTAAGGCTATCTGTAAAGACACAGCTGATGGCCAATATAAGCCCCCCCCCCCACCACCACCACCAAATGGATGTTATTTGAACAATATACTTTATCTAGAAAACTATTCGGAAGTGATATTGATTTCTCTGCTCTCTGGTGGCGCTCATCAAGTGCTTTAATGTGTAGAAATGTGAATGTTTCTGCAGGCCTGACTCTTCTTTTAAAGACATCTGTGTCCCTGGAGCACAAAAGCAGTCTTGAGTCTCTTGGCCAACAATACATTGTATGGGGCAAAATGATTGATTTTTCTTTTATGCCAAAAATCATTAGGATTTTAAGTAAAGATCATGTTCCATGACGATGAAACTTGATTTTTGATTAGTAATATGCATTGCTAAGATCTACTTTAAAGGTGATTTTCTCCAAATTTTCAAATTCCAGATTCTCAAATAGTTGTATCTCAGTCAAATATTGTCCGATCCTAACAAACCACACATTAATGGAATTTCAGCTTTCAGATGAAGTATAAATCTCAATTTAAAAACATTTGACCCATATGATTGGTTTTGTGCTCCAGGGTCACGTATATGTGTGATCCGCTATAACGTTTCGGTGAATTGCTGCAGTTGAAATTCACACGGACGGTTCCTGAATCTGAAAAACTACAATTCTAATTCATGGATTATCTACTGGACGATATCAAGTGTACCACAACGATTCAGAACCATCAAAACTATAACAGCAAGAGCGAACGTTACCAGCGGAACATTCTTCTTCCTCTCAGATCGCTACTCAACAACACAAACGGTACACCGAGCTGAAATCACACGAGATGTAGATCCGACGAGTGTGCTGGTCTTAGGCAGCACCTCAGACCCATCCAACACAGCCCGTGGCCAAACTTTGCAGCATTACGGAGTTAAAAAGCACTGGAGAACGATACAGAATCATGCGATTGGGTCAGGCCAGATCATATTATTCAGACTTATAACAGCATGACGTTCCTCATGTTACTCTCTGTAGTAATTGTTCTTGAGAAAGTTACCAAATGTACTCCTAAGGATGTAAAATAACATGTTGTCACTGTTGCCGTACCTGTACTGCATATTGCAAAGGAAGCCCTACAGTTCAGGCATCACAAATTGTACATAGACACACACACACACACACACACACACATGCTCATACAAACACATACAGACATGTGCTTGATCCCTAGACAGCACTAAAAAGCTTTGCACAAAGACCTTCTTGTAGAAACGTACTTGTTCTAAAAGACATGTATCATATATTTAGGCATACACTACGAATCTTTTTTTTTTGTTTTTTTTTTTTTGGTGGTTTTATGGTTTTGATGTTTTTTTGTTTTGCTTTTGTTTTTTAGTTTGGTATGAATGAGAGGGAAACGGAGCATTTGCTTGAATGATTAAACTGCATTGGGATAGTGTTGGGATGGGGATGGAAGTGGTGTACATCATTAGGATCTGACCAGGGATAAGCTCACAATGCTTTAAATATAAATAAAGAGGAGAAGTACAGAAAATGCTTGCATAAACAGCACAAAGTAAATACAACAGCAAGTGATGACAACAAAGCCAAGAAAAAAGTCATCTAATCAAAAACAGGAACAAAGCTATTCAAACACAAGTGAACTACAGAACCAAATATTTGATTAAAAAAAAAGATTATCTCTAAAAACTAGAACATCTCTGGTAACAGTAGTGCACTTATTGGTTTAAGCAGTGCAACATATATGCAAGAAAACAATGCAGTCCTCTTATCAAGCTTTTAAGAAAAGATATTTCCTTTATAAACAATGAAAAGAAAATCATAGAATTTAATTTCTTAAGTAAAACAATTCGATGCTTAAGCACAGGATTTTGAAGTAAATGTGCAAAGTAGCACTGTTTTTCAAACCTACAGCTTCCAAAAAGGAGAAGGTCTAAATGAATTGTCATCATCTGAACTACACTTCCAAGCTGTCTCTCATCTCAGATAAGTGAGCACAGTTGCCAGATTGCAGTTGCACGGCGGATCTTTAATATCAATAAAATACATGTATAACGAAGCCAAATATGAACACAGAGCTTCTGAGTGACATAACACCAAAAATACAACCTTTTCAACTCACTTCCGTAATACACACACCATGTCTAGATACTGGTAAAATTGGGAATGTTTCTTATTGTCTGGAGAGTTTTCTCCCTGTGGTATATTAAAGAAGAGTGACCGTGTTGATTTTATTGTGGTTCGGTAGATGTTGCCTTGTTCTGTATATCCCATCAGGCAAAAACCAGGACGGCTGTTTGAGCCACGAGGTGGGGCTTTAGGAACAGGAGTAGTGCATTTGAGTCACCCCACCGGCCCAAACACCGAGTCCCAGCAGTCGCCCGCCGCTAACAGGACATACAGCACTTTAATGCGTTTAGGAGGCTATTTCTGTCCAGTTCACTTTGATCTCATCTAGCCCATGGCTCCAAATAGCTTAACGTTTACCACGTTCACTGAGAAATAATAATAGTTGGAGAGATCTCCACACATAATGTTGGATTCTACAGCTGATAACAGTCTCAAAGTGAGCACGTGAGGAGCAGCAATTCACTTGGATTCGGGCCGGTTTGCATACTAAAATCTGCCATTATCCTTTTACTTTTATTTCTTTTTTTTTCAAAAATACAAAAGAGAACCATGGAGCAATTGAAATTTAGTCATTTTGAAGCGGAGGAGGTCAACTAACAGTCGTCTTCTTAGTGGCAGTGTATGCAAAACGAATTGGAAATTATTATTAACGGCATTCAAAGGTTTTTCTCGAATACTGTCATTGATATATATTTATATATACTTTTTTTTTTTTTTTTTTGTAAACTTGACCTGAACCATCAAATAAAAAAAATGTGGGCGGGAGAAAAGGAAAATGTCTTAATCATAATCATCATTCATTCGTCAAGCCACTCAAAAATTCCCATTTTAGTAGAGTTAGTAAAACTGGCTTGTACCTTGACAACATCAACATCATAATCCCTCAATGCCATGATAATAAATAAAAACCAGTGTCAAATCAGAACAACTCTCCTATGCTTATCGCACGAAAAAAGGCAAACATGTGACCATCGTTATTTTAGGACGAATCTAGAGCCAAATCTTTTTTATTTGTCTTTTCTTTCCTTTCCTTTCCTTTCATTTTTATTTGTTTTTAGGTTAAATCTATACCACAGTAAGCTTGGACGCTTATAGTGTCCAATACGGTCTACATGGGAAAAGATCTACAAGGTTAAAAAATTCACTGCAATAATTATTTTGTGCACACACGCACGCTCACATGCACAAATACACAGACGTACAAAATACCTCTACCATATATAAGTGTGTATAAGTAGTTTGTGCGTGTGAGTGCATGCATGGGTTCTGTGTATTTGTGTTGGTGTGTATGTCTGAGTGTGCGCGCGCATGTGAATTTTTTTTCTTGTGTGTTCTTTCGCAGGCCTTTCGGTAGTGTTCAACACATAAATCAGTATTTAAGGAAAGCATACATTTAGAGGCCAGTAGTATGGATCCAGCCAGTGGATCGTCATCCAACTACACAGCCTTAAGGCCACCATCTTTTTTTATTCTTTAAGAATAGCAAGGACAAAAAAAAAAAAAAAAGAAAGAAAAGAAATTAAACGCTTATTTTTTTCTAGAAAACTTAATGTGCCAGTGTCTATACTCATTACTCTTCATGCCCCAATATAAGAAAAAAAAAAAAATCTAGTGCCGTTTTCTGTATCATTGAATTCTTTTTCATGTTTTTTTTAATTTGTACTTATCCATCGGAGACATGCTTGCGCATGTGGTCATTGAAGTGCTCGATTTGGTCAAACTTGACAGGGCACACGGAGCACATGTAGGTGGTCCCCTCCTGGCAGCTTGCTTCGGCAGCGACGCTCACTCCACTGCTCCCGACTCCGCCCCCGACTCCGCCCCCGGCTCCGCCCACTCCCACCGGCATGGCGAGAGACACCACTCCTGCTCCTGGCTCGGGAACAGCCATGGGCACGGGGATGGACGCGGGGCCTCCGGCGCTCCCTGCGGCGCTGACCCCGGACACCCCGGTCTCGGAGCTGTGCAGGGCCATGTGGCGCTCCAGCAGGGTCTTGTGGGAGAACTTCTTCTTGCAGATGTAGCACTCATAGGACTTCTCTCCACGGTGCAGGCGCATGTGGACGTTGAGCGAGCTCTTCTGGGTGAAGCGTTTGTTGCAGATGCTGCACTGGTACGCTCGGACGCCTGTGTGTGTGACCATGTGTTTGATGAGATAATCCTTCAGCGAGAACGAACGCCAGCAGATACTGCACTGGTGCGGCTTCTCACCTGGAACAGCACAGAGCACAGACGTTTCACCAAAGCCTCCTGCATTAGCCACTGTCCTGTCACAGATCATGCTAGTATACATTATACATCTTCTTATTTTTGTGACTGCATGGTGAAAAGTTACCTTATTTTGCATGCAGGGTTGTAATGCGACAGCTACAGAAATATGCTTCTTGATTGCATATTGTCTATGTTTGGGTTTTTATAGCACCTTTTTAAACAATTCAAAATTTTACATGCTATTGTCTGTGCATATCATTCTAAATTGTAAAATAATAATAATAATAATAAAAGAGACTGTAACTTTTGCTGAAAAGTGCAGTTTACTAACCACTTGCTTAATGTATTAATTTTAAATATGTAAATTATTAGCCAGGTAACATGTTTAAATCTAAAAAGGCCAGCACAGCCAACACGCTTAAGCTACACTGAGATTTCATACACGTTCCTCTTCTTCTCCAAAACAAAAAGCTAAAGTAAGAGTAAAGGTCTGTAATCAGTTATCATTATAAGATCAGGAATGACAGGTAAAGCTAGCAGGGCGGTCACTTCTACCGAAAACTGATTTGATTAGATACAGAGAATTAATTAGAAATAACTGTGACTGTTTTATTCTGTGCGAGGTCTGTACCAAACATTTACAGAGCATTCAAACTAAGAGGGAAACAAGAAAAAGTCCATTTAAAAAAATTAGTAAAAAAAAGAGAGAACTTCGAGAACTAGAAAAGTATAAATCACAAGAAAGTAAATGTATTATGGTGCCTTTTTGGAACAAAATCATGGTATGAATTACAGTAAAGAAAAATGTTATCACAGTAAATTGTACATATAAAGTGAAATATAAACTTGTTAAAAATATTGGAAACTCTGCAGTATAAATCATTCCTTTCGAAGACCATACCTAATCCACAGAGGACAGCCAACACGAATAATTCACTATCAGTGCTGTCAAATGATTAATCACGTCCAAAACAAGAGATTTAGTTTACATAATACATGTGTGTGTGTACTGTGTATATTCATTATCTATATATATATAAATAAACACACATGCATGTATATATTTAAGAAAAATGTTTTTTATATATAAAAACATTAATAATCATATACAATATCAAATATATTTATTTATTTATTTATATATGTATAAGATATACATGTTTGTTTGTGTATTTATATACACGACCGGTCAAAAGTTTGGGATCAGAATGATTTTTAATGTTTTTTACACGAGTCTCTTATCTTATTCTTTCTTTCTTTTTGAAAGAAATTCTAACTTTTATTCAGCAAGGATGTGTTAAATTGTTAAGAAGTGATAGCAAAGATTTATATTTTGAATAAATGCTGTTCTTTTTAACTTTTTATTCATCAAAGAATCCTGAAAAAAGTATCACAGTTTCCAATATATATATATATTTGGAAGCAGAACTGTTGATAATTCTAATAATAAATCATCATATTAGTAGTATACTGGAGTAATGATGATGGAAATTCAGCTTTGCTTCAGAGAAATACAATATATTTGAATGGATATTAAAATAGAAACCATTATTTTGTATTGTAATAACATTTTACAAGAGTACTGTTTCTTTCTGTATGTTTGATAGAAATGCAGCCTTGATGAGCAGAAGAGAAAAAACATTACAAGTTTTACTGATCCCAAACTTTTGACCGCTCGTGTATAAATAATACACATTACACACACATACACATATTTATTATGTAAACAAAAACTTGTATTTTGGATTAATCGTTTGACAGCACTGATTATTACCAATTATTCAGCCAGTTATACAAGCAGCTAACCATCCAGAGAACTCACCTGTGTGCACAAACATGTGTTTCACAAAGTTTTGTTTGGCAGTGAAGGTCTTGGAACAAAGAGTGCACGCGTAGGGCTTCTTCTCCCCGTGCTGTCCCACAGAAGCACCACCCTGCTGTTGACTTCCACCCGGTGGCACGGTCAGTCCGCCGGGGAACGGGGGCATGCTGGGAGAGGGCACCGCCACAAACTGGGGCTGCTGACTCCCAATGGACTGGGGCAGGCTGAAGAGGAAAGGCTTGTTGTCGCTGGCTGACTGGGTTGTGAAGAGCGTAGGCAAGTACGTGTTGCCTGCGGATCCCATTACCTGGCTGTTGCTGGTCAGGGTGAGGGGCATCCGCAGGTTGCTGGTAAGTGGCTCACCTGGCCGCAGGTACGGCCCGACAGGCATCGGCTGGGATGCTTGTGGCAGCTGATGGAGTCCGAGCTCGCCACTCTCTTGAGAAGGACCGTTTCTGTTCTCGTCTTCCACCGACTCTTGGGTCTGCTCGGGGGATGAATCGTTGACCTCGATCTGCACAGGGGTTCCCCGCTCACCTTGCAGGCCTTTATTCGGGCAGTTGTCTCGAGCGAACGCAGACGAGAAGGGCTGCTCCACAGAATCCGTTTCTGTGCCGATGGACGAGCTGACGCCGGAGTCGAAGCTCTCTCCTTTGGGCTCGCTCTCGACACACTCCAGCTGCTCTCCGTCCTCGCGGCAGTCCTCCAGCCCGTAGCAGGTGTACTCGTCCCCTTGCTCCTGCTTGATGTGAAGGTCACCAGTGTGGAGCCTCACGGGACGAGGCTGTTTCCGGCAGTGTGTACTCTCAGACGTGGCCAGGAAGCGCTCCATCTGTTGCGAGCGCTCGTGGATGCGTGTGATCCAGGCAGGGTCCTGCCCTCCCTCCTTCTGCTGTAGTGGAAGGGGCGAGTCGTAGCTGGCGTTGGCCACGGCGCTGGCATAGTGGGAGCGATTCCCACGGGTACCGTTTTGCAGACCCAACCCAGAACAGCTGGAGTACAGCGAGGAGTAAACGCGGTCAAGGCTCTGGTGAGATGTTTGCATGTAGCCTGATTCGGTATCACTGCTGGGGCCGGACGTGCCAGACTCAGGAGTTCCCCGAGGCGTCTCCTGCCCCGAGTCTCCTGGGACCACGGAAAAGCCGCCAGGTCCAGCGATGCCCACGTTCTGCGAAACAATGCGGGTGCACTCGTCGATGACGGTCTTGATCTGAAGTATGCTGGCGGCCGTGAGGATCTGCAGCGCCTCGGACTGGGAGACCCGCAGCACGCCGCTGTACATGAAGTCAATCAGTTTCTGGACGGACTGCACAGAAACCACCGAGGGGATCTCGATGTCACTGTAGCCCAGGAGCAGCTTGTCCTGAAAGAAGGGGCTGCCAGCAGCCAGCACACAGCGGTGAGCTCGCAGCATGCTTCCGTGGATCCGAACCGTCACGTCACAGAAGTGCCCGCGGTTTCGCTGCTCATTGAGGGTCTCAAGTACAGAATTGCTAAAGTTGTGGAGATTAATGTGGTGAATGCGTTCGGTCATCCCCTTGCACCTGATGTCACCTGCGCCACAAACACAAAACACAACACGTCATTCACGTGAGCTATGCTTTTTCTGAAACATTTCAGTTTAACATCCACCATATATTCATTCGTTTTAATAAATACCGTCTACCGCTACTCTTTCTCACTCTAAACTCATCACGACATGCAGGGCACGGGAATATCATCGTCATGATTAAACTATATACCCGTTAATCAATTTAGCAACTATAGCATGTTATCATCTCGGATTAGTTGCAAATGGTTTCAATTTCCATTCCCCTGTTAGAAGTTTTAGAGAAAACACTGAAGGCCAACACCTGTGCAAACAGAGAAAAAAACACAAAGCCATAGAAATACTAGATGAGATCATATATATATGATGCAAATATATGAGAATTATAATATTTTCTTCCTCAGAAATCATTAAGAGGAAGTGTAGGCTGTTAAATATGAAGATGATACAGTAGATCGCCACTGCTTCAGACTCGAGTGTGAATTATCTTGTGTGTTTATTAGTGAGTATGAGCAATAAATAATCCATAGATAACCGCAGGTATATGCTTCAGTCTGGTATTATCTTGTGGAATGTCTTATTGCTTTCGTTCAGTGATATTTCCTGTAGAACGTGTCTTGCCCTTATGGACTGAATGGTCACGGGATGTTGTTTGTCAGAATGCAGCCAACAGCAGAGTATCACTGTGACGTGCTGAGAATAGATCATACTCTGTTAAAGTGTTGCAGAAATTATAAGAATGTATTTAACCGATATACTACGGTACTCCCCTGTGATATATACTGCCCTGTAGCAATACTAAGAGAAGGCTGGAAGTTTATATACATGAGATTACTTCATGTTTTGATGACTTTGTGTGTGAGCTAAACTCTGCAGGACCGTGGCCTTCTAGGAACAGGACTGGAAACCTCTTACTGTATATAGCACAGCACATGTTTGGTGTAATACTATACAGTACCCAGAAGAGTTTGTCAAAACCAGCAGTGACAGAGCTAACCACGTACAATTATTCATCCCAGACCTATGGATTTCTAATGCCAAACTATCAATTATCAAGTAACTGGACACCGCATTCTAATGCAACGAGGTCATCTGACAAATATAGTAAGGTCATGTGATGACCAACTACAGTAGCACACTTGAATAACCTGTACTTTGTGTCTCTGGATCTGAAGAGAAGACAATCTGAGTACAGATGTTTAAAGAGTCTAGAGAACCTTAATTACACACACACACACACACACACACATAAATAACCCTCTAACTCTAATGCATAAAATTACAATTGAAGGCTACACTTTATTTGAAGGTGTAATTATACACTGAAGTACTAAGTAATATTAATGAGCTACATGCACTTATTATAAGGTTAGGGTTGGGATTGGGGTTACTTGCATGTAATTAGGCATAATTCATTGTTATTATAAGTTGTTATTATAACAATGAATGTCTTCTTTTATGTTGCACTGAAGAAAGAAAGCCATACAGGTTTGGAATGACATGAGGGTGAATAAAGACTAAACTTTCATCCCTTCAAAGCTTTACTTATTTGCATAAATGCAGCGTTTAAAAGGCTATTCCTTCATTTCTCACTACACATTTGACTTACTTTTCTTAGAGTGCAAATACTGCGTGGGATATTTGTACTTTTCATATTGTCACACTGCAAAAGCATTCAAAGCAAGCAATGGATGCATTTAATACACACCATGCCCTGCATTATATACATTATAACCTAAAATGTTGAAAAAGGTAATGTTCGTGTTATTTTTCAACTATCCATATTTAAGGTTTAAAAACAGAAGAATAATTTTAGGATTAAAAACACCTTAGATCAGCATTCATGCTTAATATATCTATATCTTATAAATCTAGTTCAGGGCACTGTACATTATATTATTTACAGCTATGCTTTTTAATGTCATGAGATGATATTGATTATAAATATGTACTGCAGCTTTTAGACTAATAGCAACAATCCTACAAAACAGGCTGAATAATCAATGTGGCTCTTTATAAGTTAACAGGTGCCGTCGCCGGGTCATGTCAGTAAACCCTAGCAAAACATCCCAGATTAGCACACTGGAGACGTTATTTCTGAAGAGTGGAGAGGCTGGGAAGCACTGACCTCATTTCTTTTCACAGACAGAGGGCAGTCTTGAGCTAGTCTGCACGTGTTTGGCTTTGCCTTAAATATGAAATGTTAAAAATGAGTAAATCAAATCAATCAAGCCCCTGTGAGTCCACGGGATCACGATTCATGCAACGAGCTGTTTCAGACCTCTCTGAAGCTCACACGCATGCTGGTCTGCATCTGAAAGAGCGCACGCAGCAGTCTATACAAAGAGTTTTGGAGAGACACAAAATGTCCACTTTCTGCGAGGCGCTGCACCCTTTTTCAACAGAAGGCTTTGAAACTCTTAAGAATGCCCAGAAGAGTTTTAACACTGTTGGAAATGGTCGTACACGCAAAGTTGAAAGCACACACTGTTTGCTCCTTTTCATCTCTCTCTCTCTCCCCTTTCCACGTGCATTCCTCTCCGAGCACTTCTCAGCTTTACGCAGTGTCATTCTGCTACCGCTTTGGTCTCACTCCCTCAACGGCAGTCTCAGAAATAGCGAGTGTTTGCTATTCCTAAGAAAGCATTTAAAATCTCATTTCTTCACTTGTATGATTTCAAGAGCATTTAAATGTTAGTGCTGCATGAAAGGATGTGAAAAGAAAGGTTAGCGGAGCAGGTCATTCATTTAGGATCCATAGCAAACGGCAGATTTCAAGGATGCCACCTCTGAGACTTAAAGCATGACACTGCAAGATGATACGGCAGAGAAATATGCATCATTTCTGAAGGTTATCGCAGCAAAGAGTTGTAGAAGAAAAAGGAGAAGAAAAACCGGGTGCTTGCGTGTGTCTAGACATGTTTCTGTTAAACTTTAAAACCTCTTGATGATTTTTTTTTTTTTTTTGTGTGTGAAACCGTTTACTTCTCATAAAGAGGTTCGTGGTGCGTAGCAAGACCAAATGAAACAATATTTTTATTTCTAATATCTGATTCCAATTGTATTAAATCTAGATATATTTATTTGACACATGCAAAGCCCAGATTTTAACAGTGGCAGAGTGGGAAGTGAATAGGTAATGCCACACACTAAGCAGACACTATATGAATATAATATGCAAGTGGCTCTAAAAAAAAAAAGGAGAAGTTTTAAGACCGTGTTTCTCTAAAATCCCAAAATAAAGGTATTATTCAGTATTACTCTGAATGGCAATGCAAAAGATGCAGTGGATTGCAAAATAATGAGTTTGATCTGGATTGAAACATGTCTAAATGTAGCTTTTGTGGTGCACCTTTAGATCTGCATTTTACAGCAGCAGGATTTATGTGAATTAGGAATATTGATATTAATCAAAGTATTGCATTATGTGTATGTTGTTTAGAGAGCATTGTTTACCAAGAGGGAAAAATACACACTAATCAAGCGTGCTGTTATACCAGTGCTGTACTGTACACAACTACAGTGTGTGTGTGTGTGTGTGTGTGTATATACATGGTGTGATGTCAATCTGCCAAACTGTACTGAAGTGTGTAAAGCAAGGTAGTGTCATGCAAGACTTTATTCATGCTAAATATAATAATAAAAGACCAACCGTTTAAGATTTGTTGTGTACGGAGTGTTATAAGGTTTGTATCGGACAATACTACACGATCCACACACAGTGCACTTCAAGTGTATGGTGTTAATAGTATATATTGTAAATAAACTGTACTTACTGTATCATATTAATGAAATAAAACGCAACAACAGTGTACTCAAAGAGAAAAGACTTTTCTCATTATATTCTAAATCATTATGTTTGAGTAACTTTTGTGGTGCTTTACAGAAGATGTGTTCACTAACATATAAAGAACTTGATTATCGTTTCTACAGTGGTGTGTTGTTTAGTATCACATTTAAAGTTAATACATTTTTTAAAGTACAATTTTCATAACAAATGTGTAATTAAAAATCTATTTAAAAACAGACAAATTAAATTCAGAGATCCTACTGCAATTATCATTCAAATAAATGTCTCAAAAACAAGTCCAAAATTATACACAAGTATATATATATATATATATATATATATATATATATATATAATTTTTTTATTTTTTATTTATTTATTTATTTTTGAAAGTTTGCTAAAGTTGACTTATTTTTCCACAAAGGAATCTTTTGAGAAAGACAGCAGTCTGATTTAACCCATCCGAAATCAAAAGATCAGAAACTAAGGATTTATATCTTACATAAAGAAAATAAAGCATATTTTAGGACCACAATCATTTTTAAGTATTATGCCATTATTTTCATGACAATTAAGCACATCCCCACCCTCACCCCTAAATTCTCATTACTGTAATGCATCCATTTTCCTTTTGAGATTGAGAATTCTCATTACTCTCAGTGATGATTTTCATTATATTCTCATTACTGTAATAAACAGTGTGCGGCTGCTGAACGCTTAGCCGTCGTCTGACCACGGTGTGACGCTTGTGTTCATAACTACAGATGTCAGAGGAACACAGCTCTGTGATAATACTGCCCCTAATCACTGCTCTAGAATCAGTTTCCTCCACAAATCACATTCCAGCCAATCAGAATCGAGAGTTCAGTGCTCAACTGTTAATAATGTTACAATGTAAAAAAAAAAAAAATGTTTTTAATGTTTGTAAAAATGGAACCCAAATTTAGTCGAGTCTATATATGTGTCCTTTAACACACAAAGTAAATGCTGCACACAGATGTGTTTCTCTTCTGTAGGGTGTGCTGTATTATATATATATATTTTAATCTCAGAAAGAAGGGAAGAAGATAAAGGCAGAGGGTGTTCAAGTGACTGATATTGCTCATTACTGGACCAGAGAGAAACACTTACAGTCTGATGGTGTTCTGTGGGTGTGGGTGTGGGTGTATCAGGCTGGTGGAGAGGCACTGGTTAGATGCTACAGGTTGCTGGTGGTGGTGGTGCAGCGGAAGAGGTCAGTCGTTAGCCACTCATTTCATTTCGGTCTGGCCACAATCTAACCTCATGCAGAATCTTCAAAGTCGCCCTGTAAAAAAAGAAAAAATCAGAGAGAACAGTTATTGCATGTGTTTTTTGTTTGGTTTTTGTTGCTCAGCATGGGAGATTTACTCTTTTCTGACAAATAAAATTACATTTCTATACAAGCAACAAAAGATATGACAGGTATTCAGCTGTAACGGCTGGTAGTTCATTTGATACAACAGTGAGTTCTAGTCCTTGAATCTGATTGGACCAAAGGCTTCCAAGAGTGCTGAGATTCCACCAGTAACAGCACTGGGATTTTTCACCGTTCGTGTCACTCTGTGTCCTAGACGGACCGTTAGTCTGTGCAGGGGGGGACTTAGTGGTTTGGGGGCCACATAATAACTATGCATGCTCTTTTACGCCCCGCATAAACACCTCGCTTTATTTACCTCTCCAAAACTTAAATAAATAATTAGTCAACCTGATGCCGTTCTAAAGCCATGTTATGCTTATTAAGTTTGGATCACAAAAGAAGACATTATATTAAAAAAATTGCTTGCACTTGTCCATTTAATTAATTGTAACCTACTTCAATCTTTTTACAAAAAAAGCTTTAAATGTCATAAAATTATCCCATGCAACTTGTTCCATGTTCCAGGTTTTCTTAAGGGGTTTGCAGAGAAACAAATAGAAGATGTAATCTTTTATTAAGCGAAAGTCTCCAGTCATCACATTCGTGCATTTGTGTGAGTGCACAGCAGTTCGTGCTGGTGCAAGACAATTTAAAGCATCAAGACAAATGAAATCATGACACGAAACACGATACTTTCTTCTCTGAGGTTAATATATCCGTTCTGAGACAGTCTGACAGGATTATACAGTCTAGAAAGAGCACTACAATCACTAAAAGATGTCTAAAAGCACTGAAGTTCATCGTGATCTCAAGACTTTCTGTTAAATAATGAATCTCCCTGCACTGCACAATCAATCTCTTATTTACATCGTATCTACACGTTGTTATAATGAGAGGATTCGCGAGCTTGAAAAACTTGGCATTAGATAAAAACTTGGCATTTTGCATGCTGAATGAACATTTGATGCACTCCAGAACACAAAAACACACTAGAACGTTTGCCAAATATGTTTTTTCAATATCAGATGGGGCACCTGATTCCCCGGGGCCAATAATATTGGCTGAGTATTTGTAATACAGTTTACAGCGACTTTATTGCAGGTTACATTATTGACCAGTAGGATATTAATGACTGACATCGAGTAAGACCGAGACCCTTCTTTCAAATAGTTCATTCAAAAACTAGGCTTAACCTAGGTATGAGAAACTTGTCACCGAAACATATCCCTGAAACATTTAATTATCTCCTTGACCGTTAAGAGGATACTACAACAAAGATATCGCTTACGTCACAGCATACACAGTCATTTGGCACTCCTGCCCGCGTAATACTGCCCATATATAACACTGCAAAAACACTATCCCTGCAACCACCCAGAACACCCTAGCAAGTGCAACAACGTAGGCGTCCAATGACCAATGAGAAGAGTACAGAAACATCTGACCATAAACAAACCTCATTGGTTCCTGCAGAAGCTCAAACTAAGCGACTGTTTAATTGATTCTCGCGTGTCAAACAAGCACGGTTGAGCTTCCTCTGACCCAAACTGCTCCTTAGTCGAAGCCCTCTTTTCTAGTCCTGTCCTTTTGAGGCTTCTGGGTTAGACTCTGTCTGCGCACGGCTCCATAAATGTTTCCAAAACACATTTTGTTGGTATTTAATTAAGGAATGAAATTGGACGAGCCTAGTCCTGATTCATTTTGCTCCAAATCTTTTTTTGTGAACCGGAATGATTCGTGATTAGAGAATGTGAAGGATAAGTTTGATGACTTGAAAATATGCTGAATAAAGAACGTGAAACGAAGGCTGCATTCCAAGGATCCTTCAAATTGAGACAGCCTTCAACGGTGCTTAATGTGCACATATTTTATGTGTGTTATGTATGCGCATTGATCAAAGTTTATGTGAATATAAGCCTAAATTAATTCTGTTCATCATATAAAGAGATTGTGTCTCTTCAGAAGAAAAATGAAACTGCTCAATTTAAATGGATTTCTTTTACAATCTCTTTATGAACTTTTTGAAGCAACAAGGTTTTGAGTGAATGGATGAACTACATCTTTAAGAAATTATGAATTTTTTAAATGCAGTGTTTTAAATTGTAATGGGAACATGCTTTTTACCTCATAAATCTAAAGATCTGCCCTGTAACTGGTTCAGAGTTAGCATCATCTACAGTCTTTATACAGGTTGGTATCAACATTTTTAAGGAAAGGTTACCTGGTAAGCTTTCATTAAATAAACATTCAGAATTTTTTTTTTAAATTTATTGATTTATATGTTAATTCTTCCGCCATTAAAAGTAGGTCCTCAGTGGCAATAAAGAATCAGTGGCGGTTTAATGAGGTCACAGGTGTGTGTTTATAGAGTATTTTAAAACAGCATCGAATGCTGCTCAGCCAATCATAATCAATTTTTATGGGTTTTTAAAATTGAGCATACATTTAAGGCAATACAAAAATACTACCATGATGTTTAAATCCATCATAAACAAGTGAATATAATTTTAAAAATAAAAGAAGTATAGAAGTTTGTGGTAACATTTTAATTTAAGGACCAGTTCTCACTATTAACTAGTTGCTAATAATCTGTTTATTAATACTGATAAAGGACATATGGATGCCTTAATCTGCATTAACATATTTTAATCCACCCCATTCCTAAATTTAACAACTACCTCACTGACTATTAGGAGTTTATTGAGAGAAAACTATTATTTAAAAGAGACTAATTTGTATTTATTTTTTGGATTAAAAAATAAAAATAAAAAATTCAAATTGTTTTGTATTAAATCATAATTTAAGTGCATAAAAGAGGAATTACATAGTTTATTATTACAATCTTTATCTACATTTTTAATGATAAAAATGCACTTACTAATGAAAACGTCTGTATAATATTTTTTCCCATTAAATCAGATTACAGCATACAGTATATCACTATCATGAAGTTATGACACCTCAAAACACTTTCCATCATTCCTCCACATATTGCATATGAAAAACAGCAGTTCCCCTTCCTTTACACTTTGTGAATGTACAGTATAAAGAGATGGTTGTAGCACTGTAACTTCCTGTCTGTTGCTATGGAGGCAGGAAGCACTTCCCTCCGAGTTATCACAAAGACACATTTGTGACAGACTTGTGGACACACTTCACCACCAATTACAGGGTCAAACTCTGCCGAAGGAGAAATCATATGCTCACTGGGCCAGGTGTTATTACGCAAGAGAGAGATGATAGATTGGTCAGCCTGCCACACCCATCCTTTCACCACCACAGCCGATCACATTCCCATTCCACACACACACACCCACACACACTCTCTCTCTCTCTCTCTCTTTCTTTCTTTCTCTAAAGTGAGTCAAATAAACAAAAAATGCACGTTATGAATTAATATGACTCATATAATTATTGGTATGTGTCATGTTCACAATGCAAATACTTCCTTTTGGGAGGAATATATATCCAAAGTTGTAATGGAAGTGGAAACGGAAGGCAGGTCAGGTGCGATCAGGGTCACCGGGACAGACACACACACACACACACACACACACACTCACACACGCACACACACACTCTCTCTCTCTCTCTCTCTCTCTCTCTGAGGTAAAGAAAAGCGAGTCTGTTGATTTATTTCACCAAAGAAACAAAAGATGCATGTTATGAATTCATATGACTCATAGAAATATTTTGGTATGTGTCATGTTCACAATGCAAATGCTTCAAATTATGCACATGTTCTCTATAGGCTACATGGAATATTCAAATAACCTACAATATCTTCCAACGTATGCATACTGTATTGAAATATTGTATCCCAAAAACCTTCTGGGAGGAATATATATAAAGTTGCATAAACCATGATCAGTAGGATAAGATAATGTGTGTGTGTTTGTGTGCGTGTGTGTGTAATAGTGTTATTAATGTAAAATAATAAATAATTATTCATTATCATTATTTCTTACACCAAGGATGTAATTTGATCTTTTCATGTAAAAAAAAAAAAACTTTTTAGTCCACAGATCTAAAGACAATGTGTCCACAAATAGCTCATTAACAAATAAGACACCAAAAAAGTTGATATTAAGCACAAAACATAATACATTGTCACAGATAACTACTTTCCAGAGATGATCAATTAATCTCATAGCTGTTTCGACTGACTACATATTATCCATTTTGATATTCAGATCAAATGACAAAAACAGCATAGCAACTCATCAAATGTGTCAAGATGATATTTTGTGCCATCTGTGATCAAAACTATTGTGAAAAAATTAAGGGAGGGGGTCTTTTTGATCTCGATTGTGGAACTGTATCATTTATTTTTGAGTCGATAACTGATTAAACAAACATAGTTACTGTAGGTCATTTGACAGAGAACACCAAGACACTAGTGTCGAAACGATCACATTTACTAGATGACCAATTAAAGAAATCGCGACTGCATGAAATACACTAGTACTCTATTTAGAACACAGGCTTCCTCTCTCTTCTCCATTCTCCACATTAAACATCATGCACCTTTATATACCACACTGACCCAAAAATGAAGATTCTGTAAATATTTACTAACCCTAGTGTTCTAAACCTGTTCTTCCTTTACACACGAAGAGGTGGGATTTTAAAGAGTTGTACTGGTCACTCTTTAACAAGAGGCTGCAATGAGTAAAGCTTCGAAGATCATAAGAGCATCCATAAAATTACCACAAAAGTGGTGCGAGCCATTTGGGTGCTATATTCCAAGCAGAGCCTAAAACTAGAAATATATTTCAATGACTATGAATTCATAAACAGGTAGAGCAAATTAATGAAACTAAATACTAAAATGTAATTTATCATGGATTCATCAATCCTTCTCATCAAAAGTTTGGGAAGATGTTTGGCACATATTGTGTCTTAAAATGCACTTTATGAGCTACTTATGAGGGGCCGTACAAGACTTAATTTATTCTGGCACTATAGGAGTATAGTGGAAACTGAAGCAGTATAGTGGAAACGGAAGGTGTTTAGTGGAAATGGAAGGCCTTTAGTTGAAACTGAAGGACTACAGTTGAAACGAAAGGCGTTTAGTTGAAACGGAAGGAGTATAGTGGAAACGAAAATGGAAGGAGTATAGTGGAAATGGAAGGAGCATAGTGGAAACGGAAGGCGTTTAGTTGAAACGGAAGGAGTATAGCAGAAACAGAAGGCGTTTAGTTGAAACGGAAGGAGTAAAGTGGAAACGAAAATGGAAGGAGTATAGTGGAAATGGAAACAGAAGCAGCATAGTGGAAACGAAAATGGAAGGAGTATAGTGGAAATGGAAACAGAAGCAGCATAGTGGAAATGGAAGGAGCATAGTGGAAATGGAAGGAGTATAGAGGAAATGGAAGGCGTTTAGTTGAAACGGAAGAAGTATAGTGGAAATGGAAGGAGTATAGTGGAAACGAAAGGAGTATAGTGGAAACGGAAGGAGTATAGTGGAAATAGAAGGCGTTTAGTTGAAACGGAAGGAGTATAGTGGAAACAGAAGGCGTTTAGTTGAAATGGAAGGTGTATAGTGGAAACAGAAGGAGTATAGTGGAAATGGAAGGCATTTAGTTGAAATTGAAGGAGTATAGTGGAAACGGAAATGTAAGGAGTATAGTGGAATACGGAAGCAAAAGTATTCCACTACACTTCCGTTTCCGTTAGGAGTATAGTGGAAATGGAAACAGAAGGAGTATAGTGGAAATGGAAACGGAAGGAGCATAGTGGAAACGGAAGGATCATAGTGTAAACGGAAGGAGCATAGAGGAAACGGAAGGAGTATAGTGGAAATGGAACTGGAAGGAGTATAGTGGAAATGGAAGGAGTAAAGTGGAAATGGAAGGCGTTTAGTTGAAACGGAAGGAGTATAGTGGAAACAAATATGGAAGGAGTATAGTGGAAACGTAAACGGAAGGACTAAAGTGGAAATGGAAGCAGCATAGTGGAAACGAAAGGAGCATAGTGGAAACTGAAGGAATATAGTGGAAATGGAAGGCGTTTAGTTGAAACGGAAGGAGTATAGTGGAAATGGAAGGAGTATGTTGTAAATGGAAGGCGTTTGGTTGAAACGGAAGGAGTATAGTGGAAACGGAAGGAGCATAGTGGAAATGGAAGGAGCATAGTGGAAATGGAAGGAGCATAGTGGAAACGGCAGGAGCATAGTGGAAATGGAAGGAGTATAGTGGAAACGGAACTGGCAGGAGTATAGTGGAAACGGAAGGAGCATAGTGGAAACGGAAGGAGCATAGTGGAAACGGCAGAAACATAGTGGAAATGGAAGGCGTTTATTTGAAACGGAAAAAGTATAGTGGAAACGGAAGGAGTATAGTGGAAATAGAAGGCGTTTAGTTGAAACGGAAGGAGTATAGTGGAAGCGGAAGGCGTTTAGTTGAAATGGAAGGAGTATAGTAGAAACGGAAGGCATTTAGTTAAAACGGAAGGCGTATAGTGGAAACGGAAGGAGTATAGTGGATATGGAAATGGAAGGAGTATAGTGGAAACAGAAGGAGCATAGTGGAAACGGAAGGAGTAGAGTGGAAATGGAAGGCATTTAGTTGAAACGGAAGGAGTATAGTGGAAACGGAACTGGAAGGAGTATAGTGGAAACGGAAGGAGCATAGTGGAAATGGAAGGAGCATAGTGGAAACGGCAGGAGCATAGTGGAAACGGAAGGTGTTTAGTTGAAACGGAAGAAGTATAGAGAAAACGGAAATGGAAGGAGTACAGTGGAAACGGAAATGGAAGGAGTACAGTGGAAACGGAAGGCTTTTAGTTGAAACGGAAGGCAGGTTAGGCGCTATCAGGCTCATCGGGACAAGTCTTGATCAGCATGGCTGAGGTAGATGAGGCAGCCACAGAAGTATTTCAGCAAGCTATCTGGGTTTTAAAAAATAAATAAATATTATCATTGTGAAAAGGTTATATGGACTTGTTCTTAGGACGCGAGCTCAGCATAAGTCGTGTTTCCAGATAGAAGTATTGTAAGTGTCAAAGTTTTTTTTTTTTTTTATTTAATTTAGGAAGTGAATTAAGTTAGTTGAATTAAGTTTGCAAGTTAGGGACAGCGATATCTTTATATAATTTAAATAACTCAAGACT